>NC_085869.1:51468049-51493049 GCF_034702125.1 Engraulis encrasicolus
AATAAGATTAAGAGTAGGCCTGTAGAACAGGCTTAATTCTAGGGTGCTTTATTCTCTGTTCATCCTGTACATAAGGACACACAAGGATCAAACTTAGAAAAGCTTTTATCTTCCTTGGTCCACTTTGCACTGTTTTCATGTTTGTAATAGCCATGTAATACATTTCCGCAAAATAAGATTTATTTTTCTTGTCATGTCACAATATATCAGTCAGTGAAGCATTGACAGAGATTATTATATGTAACGGTAAATAATTTTACCATGTGTTTTAAATAAGCCTTGTCAAAAAGTTTTGGTGAGAAAACATCTACACTCTCATAGCAACAACAAGATGGCGGTGCCCTGTGGGGGCCAAGGCAGCTCCATGAAGAACACTTGAGGTACATTTTTGTCCTGCAACGGGCCTCGGTGAGCTTGGATCCTTGTATCCATCTACAGCACTTTCTTAAGAAAGAAACATGGTGACACACAGCAGATAAGACCCATCTCTCTTACTCCCTTTCCAGCCAGTCAGTGCAGCAGGCTTACGATTAACGACTAATAGAGACACAAGGTAGCGGATTTCTGTTGCTTTGCCATGACGTTTGGAAAGAAGAACATGATAAATGCTTCTCATTAGAAACAAATTAAAATTGAAGAGTTCAGATGCAAAACCCCCTAAGTGCCATTTCAGAAAATAATCTTAATTCATTTTTATTTAATACAAAGCTATCAAAATTGCATTTTTTTTTATTTTATTTATGTAATATAACTATTTATATGTATTATCAAGTACATGATTGTAAACCAAACCAACAACGGGGTTCTCTAAAAATATAGAAGTGCCGATCTTCAGAAATGGAGTCAGGGGGTTTTGCATCTGAACTCTTCAATTGCTGCACATAATGAGGAAATAGTTTAAAGCATTTTCTTTCTTTTCTTTTTATGGAATGAAAAATTTAATGACTGCTCACAGAGGTGATTTCACTGGTGAAGCATTAGGATGAAAAACACTATTCCATAAACCAGACAAAATGAGGGTGTGTCACTTCAGGATCAGTGCCCTCATTCATCTTGAAGATGAACCATTTGGATCATCTACATTTCATTGATCTTTAATTTCCTTGTTGATGGATTGGTCTGAAAGGTTTAACCATTTTGATTCTCTTTCTAAGGTGAAATTGTTGCAGTCTGTTCATGTCTTCATTTTGAAACTCCCATTACAGTCCATATTCTTATATTTTTTCACACATTTTTTACTAATTCTTTCTCTTTCCATAGATTGATTTTTATCATTATAAATACGTTAAAAAAATCTATACTAAAATGCATACTCAATACATGTTTGCATCATGATCACTGTGTATGAAAATGTTCTTTTTTACATTTTGAAGAGAGGAGAATCTGACAAATTTCCATTGAGGACCTTCATAAGAATGGCCCAGTGAATGGAATTAGAGAGAGAGAGAGAGAGAGAGAGAGAGAGAGAGAGAGAGAGAGAGAGAGAGAGAGAGAGAGAGAGAGAGAGAGAGGAAGAGAAAGAGAGAGAGAGAGATTAGGATAGGTGTTTGCTGTGCGTAATACGTGCGTATGTGTCTGTCTCTGTGCATGTGGGCTGGAGAGAATAAGGCTTCTGTTCTGTTTCAGGTTGACTTCTCTCCCCTGTCCAATTTTATTCATCACAGTCCACTATTGTCACCCACTCCCTCTCTGCAGAAAAAAAAAATCTGAATCCCATTGCAACCCAAACATGACGACACACACACACATGCACCCACACACACAGGCACGCACACGCACACACTTACACACACACACACACACACACACACACACACACACACACACACACACACACACACACACACACACACACACACACACACACACACACACACACACACACATACAAAAGGCACCTCAGGGTAATGGAATCCTCTCATCCAACAGCGACGAGGGGCGACAGTGTTGATTTCCCATGGCAAATACCCTTTCCAATTACCAGCTGAGGGAGTGTGGCCAGCCCACCAGAGGCAGACGCACAGCAGACAGCAGACACCAGTGTGGCCGGCCGGCAGACCGTCGCACAAATCCCGTCTGTCTCCTGTCTCTTTTAAGTGGAGCTGTTTGCGAAGACGTAGATAGCGGAGGCGCGTGCCCACCCAACAAACCAAGGCAAGAAGCGGTGAGGATGCTGCTGGAAGGGTGCTGTGTGTGTGTGTGTGTGTGTGTGTGTGTGCGTGTGTGTGTGTGTGTGTGTGTGTGTGTGTGTGTGTGTGTGTGTGTGTGTGTGTGTGCGTGTGTGCACGGGTGCACGGGTGCGTGTTTGTGGATGAGTGCGCATACCTGTGTTATGCATGTGTGTGTGAGTGTTGTCAGCTTACACCTCCTGTGTGCTTATGCATGGGTATTTGTTGCCTGTTATGTGAGTGTGTGTGTGCACACGTGTGCATGCGAGTGTGTGTGTGCACACACGGGCGTATGTGTACTGTCAGATCCCTGTTATCTGGGACGAGGAGACAGGACCCATGCACTGCAGAGAGCGGGAGAGCAGAGCCCTGATTGTGATAGATAGGAGGCTGAGGAGGACATCATTCAACCTGCCTTCTTCACTTACCAGCCCAATATTATAATTATGGTCATCATACTGCAATATCTTATTGTATGCTTGTGTAATTTTAAGCTGTAATACAAAGGCAAAATGCAGTATAGCCTATAAAATTGCCAAATTGTGGAAAAAATTAATAAAAAATATATGGGTGTGTTCAACTCACTTTAATCTATGTAATTACAAATTTTGGTGTTAAATAGGCCTATGAGTAAAAAGTTGTGTAAAGAAAACACAAAAAGCTGTTTTTCTCAGTTTGGGGTTTTTGCACTTACTGCTCTTTGCCTTTGTAGGGCAGCATGCACTGCAGAGAGCGGGAGAGCAGAGCCCTGATTGTGATAGATAGGAGGCTGAGGAGGACATCATTCAACCTGCCTTCTTCACTTACCAGCCCAATATGTCTTGTCAGGACACACCAGTGCAAACTACAGTACCAATAGAGTGGGATCAAGTGATGAATTTTGGACATTTGAATAAGTATGAATTATTTTGAATTGAGTTATTAATTACTGCTGTTAAGAGCGAAAAGTTTGATGTCTTCATTGGCAGTGAACTGGCCTAAAACCACGATGCATGTTAATGTGCAACAATTATTGCTTACCGGTGACCACAAAGGGCTTCAAAGCCTAGAGCAAGGAATTGGAAGCTTGGAGGTTGCACAGGTTTTTGATTACTGTTATGAACTTCCCTCGTGTCCCAAAATGAAAACTCCTATCAACATGTTTCACTTCTTATTCAATTCAACTGCTATCACTTCAAGCATTCCTTGTCCTCCTTGTATTCTGTCCAAAACCCCACATTCCATACTCCCTTCAGATGCCTTGGGAACAGGTTTTCAATGTGTAAATTGTATGAAGTTTCTTTGTGACAAAGGGAAAAAAACACGAGGGAGACAAACCTCCATTTTCACGTTGCCTCTGTTCCTTTTAGTTTGCAAAGAAAACGATTTGATTCATGCAAAAAAATGATTTGATTGGACACACAATCACACAATGCACGCTTCCTGCTATTGCAGACTGGCATCATAAAAAGGTGTGCTATTCCGTGGCAATAGTGCATTCTAAGGTGAGTACTTCTCCCGTAGCTACTGCAAATATCTGTTGCTAAATGCTAAGCAGTGACCAAAACTATGCCTGACCCTGATAGTAAAGCTACGTTTCTGCTGCATCAGTTTTGCCAACAACAGCGGAACAAGGAAAATGGTGAAATTGTGCACAAAGCCAAAACCACCCCTAACCCCAACCTGTCACAGGGCGTGGTAGGGCACAAGATAGCATGCAAAGTCGAGGTGCACACATGCCATAGACACTTCAGGTTGACGTGTTATTCAAACACAATGGCGTGATGCCACGTTGTCTTTAATGGCTGAGTGCACCATTAAGCAAGGACGTATCCACCCAGACACCCCTGCTTAGTCTGTAATATATATGAACGGAACTGAAGGAGCCACATGGGAGGTAAGCTCGGATGTATATCACGGTGCTTTTATTTTGCAGCTGCTGCAACTGTGTGAACACCGCAATACGTTTGTAAAATGTCAAACAGGATATCATCAGTAATCCCCCTGCACCTTTACTCAGACAGGATCTTTGGATGCACACTGTGACAAATATGTGTGCATGCGCGCACACACAAATACAAATGCTCACACATGCTTGTGCACACACGCACTCAGACACACAGACACAGACACACGCACACGCACACACACACAAACACACACACGCACACACCTTGACGTGTGATGTGCAGGCAATGCCACAGCTGTAAGAGGAACTTGTGAAGTTTGTGAAGTTTGCTCTGTGCCGTGTCAAACAAGGCATGATGGAAACTATTCTATGTTTACATTAGTGCTCTTGTCTCCATTGCACCTTCAAGAGGGCCCATCAAAACACATTTCCAGCGTGGAGAGAGAGAGAGAGAGGGAGAGAGAGAGAGAGAGAGAGAGAGAGAGAGAGAGAGAGAGAGAGAGAGAGGAGGGAGAGAGGAGAGAGAGAGAGAGAGGGAGAGAGAGAGAGAGAGAGAGAGAGAGAGAGGGAGATGTTTGGAAACATGGCTCTTATCCAATAAGAGGACACTGGTTGGGGAGATGGACGAGTGTTTGATAGGGCAGTTTATCTAAATGATGAGCAAAGATCCAAACAAGGATGAGAGGGGAGGAAGAGGGGAAGAGTTGTGGTGCAGGGTGCCATCAGTGCGAGAGATGTGGAATAAATAAATGTGTGTATAGATGGAGAGACAGGGGAGAGGGATGGGGAAGATGAGGCTAGATATCTCTTAGGGGCAGGCCTGGACTAGCTATCTGGCATGCAGGGCATGCCCTGGTGGGCTGATAGTGCTGTTGGGTTTATTGCATGTATTTCTTAGAGACCACCCCACAGTTTATTTATTTATTTATATATATTTCTTTTTTTATTGGGGAGGGGGGTCAGCTATATTCCGACAGGACAGTGCAAAATGGGACAGGAAACGAGTGGGAGAGAGAGATGAGGGGGGTAGGGGAAACCTCGGGACGGGAATCGAACCCGGGTCCCTGGCGTAAGGGCCAAAACATACCAAGGCGGAACGGAACGGTCCCGGTACCGACGCGGATTTTCTGCTTGATTTTGGCCGGCGTGTTTTTCTCTGCCTTGCACACTGACAGCGTCGGCGTGCGTGGCCAGTCCTATTCAAAACCCTCCACACAGCCAAAGCTAGCATGCTACTTTGCCATTCATTTGAATGAGACACCGCCGGTCGCCGGCGTGAAAAATACGCTCGAGTTCTATTTTCCAAATGCAGCGCGGCGCGGAGCTGGCTCCCGCGCTGCTGACGCTCGACTACCGCCGGTTGGTGTGTAAGGACAGATAGGTTTCAATGTATTTTCACTGACGCCGGTAAAAAACGTGGCCGTTCCGCGACGCTTTACCGCCTTGGTGTGTAAGACCCCTGACAGTGCAGTGCCCTACAATTTGAGCCAAGGCAGAGCCACAGCCCCACAATTTCAGGCGGGCCAAGCAAAAACGCCCAGGGTTGTGTTTCCCAAAAACCCATTAGTACTCAAGCCGAAGTAGAACTTTAGTATGAGGGGATACAATATACCACATCACTAAAAGTTTATGCATACAATCATTTTATAGGTCTACATACAATATTTTTTTCTCACACATGCAAATAAAATGGTTGCGCCAAGTGCATGTGTGAGGTAAAATAGTGTATGTATAAACTTTTAGTGATGATGTGAGACCTATTTCTGATATATTGCATAGGCGGCCTCTCATACTTAAGTACTACTTAGGCTTAAGTACAACTTAAGAGTTTTTGGGAAACGCAACCCAGGCCTTTTTGTAGGTCCCTGCAGGCCAGCTCTGCTTCGAGGAAGAGTTGTCTGGTGGTGGTTATACTGTATGCTTCTCAGCAGGGCTGGGCTGGGGGAGAAATATGGCCTGGGCACTTTTGGCATAAAAGTGTCCTTATAATTAATGGTGCAGAACTGACTCACCGGTGGGCCCCGCACCCTTGTGGGCACCTATTTTCAGAAATGTAAATATTACATTTACATTTCTGAAAATAGGGGCCAACAAGGTGCAGGGCCCACCAGGAAATGCCCGGTATGCCGGATGACCAGTCCAGCCCTGCTTCTCAGCAAAGCTCAATACTGCTCTCAATCCGATCTGGAGAGACCTCGCTCAATCCATTAAGTGCATGCCTTGTCAGCATTATGTCCTAAGCATGTTTTGCCTCTGTGCTCTTGTATTGCAATAGAATTACGGGATGAATTGTGCACTTTGACCTCACTCCTGAATATCCTTTGAAATTGAAATTGAAATGAAGCATGCTGTGTGATATACATGTAAAAAAAAAGCAACACAATCAATGTCCCCCAACATAGAGCCTTTTACAGAAAGTAGTGTTTATCCTGAGCACTTGTGAAAGCACTTGGCAGAGAAACATCAGAACACAGGAGATGAAATGATTTTGTACCCTGCCTTTTAAAATTCTAGAACGCTCCTGAGCATTCCATTCCGACAGCCCAGGGGCAAAGCAACTGACATATTGAAAGGAAATGGAATTTGTTTTCATTCTGCGCCCTGTCTTTCTTTCTATCTGTCATTTTGCCTCATTCTGTAAGCTGCTGTTTGATATTATTTGTGACATTGTTTGACTGAATAACAATGATACAGATACATGAGAGAGAGAGGGGGGAGTGAGTGATAGAGAGAGAGACAGAGAGAGAGAGAGAGAGAGAGAGAGAGAGAGAGAGAGAGAGAGAGAGAGAGAGAGAGAGAGAGAGAGCTGAGTAGCGAGCAACATTGAGAGTGTACATTCAAAAGAAAAATAAGAACGACAGAGGGACGGAGAGAAAGAGACAGGGCAAAAGAAAAGAGAAGAAAAGTCAGAGAATGAATGGCAGGCCACAATGAAACAAATTCTCTTTCTTTCATACAGCAGGGTGGGTGGTGCCTTTATCTCCGGGCAGGGTGCCTTTGTCCCCTTTAGTCTTCTTCTCTTTCGTCTTCTTCATCTCTCTCTTCTTCGTCTGCTCCTCTCTGAGTCTTAATAAAGTCAGTCAGAAGCCGGGGTCGGGGGTCTGGGAGGCCCCACGCACAAAGACAGCCATAAATCAGGCTGAGGAGTAGGAGCTACATGACAGCTCTCCAGAGCAGAGTTTCACCGAGACACACAAGTGTCTACACACACACACACACACACACGCTCACGCACGCACACGCACGCACGCACACACGCACACAAACACCAAAAATAATACATACGCATACACTATCATGTACAGACACACACACACACACACACACACACACACACACACACACACACACACACACACACACACACACACACACACACACACACCAAAAAGAATACATACGCATACACTGTCATGTAGACACACACACACACACACACACACACACACACACACACACACACACACACACACACACACACACACACACACACACACACACACACACACACTCATCTATACAGAAGTACACACAGACACACACACACACACACACATACACACAGACACAGATAAAAAACAAACAAACTTCTGTCCATGGTTTGAATACAAAAAGGATAGAATGAGCACACAGCAGTATTGCAGCTGATGGACCAAACAGATGAAAACGGAGAAGAAATGGCAGTAGGTTGGGAGGTGGGGGGATAACATGATAAGTTACAAAAGTTACCTACTAAATTGATGATGTCACAAATCGCATACCCCCACTTTAAAAATCCCCCTACACTTCCACAAGCACACACACACACACGTGAGTGATTCTACGATTTCCCTACGCTTTTGGCAAAAGCAAAATGTCAATTATCAGTATTTTTTTTCAACTAAATGACCTAGATGTTTACATAGTGTATATATTTAAGTTTCCAAACAAACAAATTGCCAAGCTTAATCTTAAATCATTTGATAAATACTCTAATGAAAGCGAACATTTGCTTAATTATTTTGTCAACAGTGTTATGGACCAATACTATGTCATTTCAAACATATATAAAAATACTACAGAGTTGAAACAATATATGTTTGAAAGTGCTTATGTCCCTTAGCAGTAATGTTGTCATTAATCTGTGCAACTGATATAGAAAATGTGATTGTTGAGCTTCATAAGTAGGATTTTATGAGTCAGTGTGATACAGACTGACACATTTTTCATCATAAATCCCTGTAACGTCTGATTTGAATATAGTCACCCTCCTTACATAAGACCTCCTTCTCCAGAGATAATCCCTAGTGTATGTTCATAGGATTTTTCCAACACATAAGGGATCAATAGCACAAAAACACTTTCAAAACAGTCAACGGTGTAACTCAACTGTGTTACGGTCAACAGTGCAGGGGAACAAGTCTGCACTTTTTTAGGAGAAAAAAACAGAGCAGACAAACCCATCTCCCTAGAACACAAATTATTTTGTTTGTTGGCTGTCAATATGGATATAAATTGGCAAAAACATACTCCTCCTCAACTGTCATCAGTGTTGCCAGATTGGGCTGGTTCCCGCCCAATTGGGCTGCTTAGGATGGCCGTGTGCGGGTAAAAATGGCATCTATCAGAAAAACCTTCCCACTGCCATATAAATCAATAGAATTGGGCGGGTTTTTAGGGCGGATTTTGATTATTTTTTGGGCTGGAAATCATCAGCCTCATCTGGCAACCCTGACTGTCATACTTAATTGTAACACCATTGACGGTAACACCGTTGACATTTCAGCCATTTTTATGGTGTTGTGCTAACTGAGGACCTCAGAAGTTCCACCACAACACCTTAATCAATTCATGTATCTGTATGCTTTATCTGTGTTTTTCTACATGTGACTTCTAATTCAGATTCTTATGAATATGTTGATAACACTGTTGACAGGCAATTTTCCCGCTATGAGAACATGAAAAAGAATGGATTAAATTATGGAAGGATGAAGCTCAAAATTTACCAAAAAGTCTTCCCGTATCCTGCCAAAGAGGTTATGACATCACGTGATGTTATTCATATGGCCTAAGACCAAACCATTACTGATTTATGGAGGAGGTTTCAGACCGTGACACGGTTAACACAGTTTTCGTGGACACACACAAAATGGCAAATTTCATGTATAATGGAAAGGACAGTGGTCTTTCTGACAGTTTTGTCATATTGTGATGATTACTGTGAATCAACATTTGCAACCGTCTTGGGCAAAACAAGTTTCTTTACATGCTAATATGAAGACTGAATCTGACATTTGGAATGCCCAAAACCAGTATTAAATATTCATTCTTGCTGAGGGAAATAATGCTATGTCTACACTTTCTGTATTATATGAAAGATAAATGTTTTCTAATGTCCAAAACATCATTGGATGCAGTTAATAGTTAATGGAATTGCCAAATAAAATCCACGGACTTAAAAGTGTAGGCGAATTAGAGAATCACTCACAAGCACACACACACACACACACATTTTGTGTGAGTGTGAGAGAGAGAGAGAGAGAGAGCGAGAGAGAGAGAGAGAGAGAGAGAGAGAGAGAGAGAGAGAAAGAGAAAGACAACGAGAGAGTGAGAGTGAGAGAATTCACACACCCAGGGTGTTGGCTTTCAAAAACATTTACAGTAAGAACTGGAGAGTCGCAAATGGGCATAAATCCAAACAAGTCTTATTGACACCGAAACAGACAGTCAGTACATTCTACCATCTTGCACAGCCTACTGCCAGAGCGCAGTAACACGACAACAGTTCATAGCAGGCACTTGTAGTACACGTCACAGGAAATGCGTCCAGCAGCACTCATGTTAAGAAAGTAGATGCTCCAGTACATTGCCACAAATGCAAAGACGAGTCACAATCGAAACATTATAGCAAGGTATAGCTTACTTGGTACAGGTGAAAAGTACATTTCTGCAATGTTAACATAACACTTCCCACACAGCTGAATTGAACACCCACTGGCCTACAAAGTCCAGTAACTACAAATTTTGTCAAAATGGTCTCCATAACATGGACTGAAAATGGTCTCCATAACACATCTTTTATCTTGCACAAAGCCTTCAGGTCCAAATGTGTCCCGTTCCAGAGATAATGCTTTGTCAAATTCCCAGTAACTGCAATATCCAACCTGATGTATACCAAGGCTTTGCAGGCAGGTTTCTCAACTTCGATATTAGTGTAGTTACTGCACTTTGCGTTTGTAGAGTGGGCATATTGTTGATCATGCCCTATATGTGTTGAATTAACACAGCCAAATTAAGTTGGAAGCAAGGTGGCTTATTGTATTGTTGCTATTACATTAATCACCAATATGGACTCCCAAGTCATTCGCCAGGACAGTACTGTATGTCTAAAGCCACACAGTGCTCATTGTAGGAAACACATTTGTAGAATATACCCTATGTGATTTTTGTCTTTGACCAGACATTGTTAGTCTTGATTCACCTGTAGGCAGTGAAGGACAAAAGCCAGATGGGTCACTGAGGTTCCTCTTTCCTCATGCTCAGAGCCATATAGCCATACCTGTGAAATGAAAAAAGCTTTGATTTACAACACACGACATTGATATTCACAACTCATTTGGACACGTGAACCATTTGATGGTTACACATCAAATCCCTAAATCAAATATTCTATACCCAGTCCTTAAGCAATCCAGACACAGCACCCACCACTGTACCCTATAATGTACAATGACATTGACCCAGTCCATCCTTCACTTTGAGCCAGAGTCTGTGTGTGTGTGTGTGTGTGTGTGTGTGTGTGTGTGTGTGTGTGTGTGTGTGTGTGTGTGTGTGTGTGTGTGTGTGTGTGTGTGCGTGTGCGTGTGTTTGTGCTAGGGCTGGGTTCAAGAGATCGATCCGCAATCCGATATCGATTCACGTTCGAAAAATCTGATATCGATCCAAAACTTTGTTTATCGACCTTTTGCAGCAATCAATTGTGTCCTGTAGCTCTCTATACACACAAATGCTAGTAGCCTACACACGGGGCTGCTGTGTCAATAGTGTCAGTTTTTACTTAAAACCATTCATGGATTCATGGTCTGTATTTGCAACCGGCTTTTGGAAATGCCAGCAGTTGTGGCGTAGCTTTGTTCTTAATTCATTAGTCAAAATTATTATAACTAGAAGAACTTTGTCGGCATTGAATATGTACAGTAACGCACTATAATCGGTTCAAATACACTTCAGAGTAGTGTTCATGACTTGAAGAAACACGTCCTCTTGAAAATATGTGATTAAATATCATCAAACAATCATTACACGTGCGCACGCTGGTTTCATTTTTGAGACCTGAAAATGCCTTCGCTTCTACTTTTAACAGAGAAGACAAGTAAGCCTAACTTTGAGTTGAGATGGAGTGATAAGTTTGAAAGGGAGAAGAAAGTAGATGATTTGTAGGCTTTTGAAATGATTAGAAGTGATTATCTCCCCCTTGAACCACGAATACGAGAAAGGGAAGGGAGAGCGGAAGGGTGTCTTTCAAATTCAGGCAAACACATGTGCACTCAAACTTGTACGAAATTCCAAATTGAATGAATTGAAATTCACAGTAATGCCATAATATGAACACTAGGTGGTGGTGTTCTATGTACTCTCAATGGGTGGTGTAGATTAAATTCAAAGAAATTCAAGGTAATGACACCACCCAGTGTTCGTATTATGCCAACAACTTTGAATTTCAATTCATTCAATTCAGAATTTCGTACAAGCCTGAATGTGCACATCAGATGAGAGACTTGTAAATTAGGCCTATTCAGATTGAGGATATGTTACCTAATATAAATGTTACCAAGTTTCCAACCTCCCTCTATTAAGGTATTCCATGTTTATATGGCCTTCAGAGGCAGAGATTTAGGTTTTTATATGCAGTTCACAGTATAGGTCAACAGTTCTTAGAATTCTAGGAATAAATAGGTTAAAACGACAATCCAACAATACAGTAGTTCGATATCAAATCGAAACGGATCGAATCGAATCTTCGGATCGAAATCAAACCGATACAGGAAATGGAAATGGATCAATTTCCAGCCCTAGTTTGTGCGCTTGCGTGTGTGTGTGAATGTAACTATTTAAAAGTATCTACTTCTGTGTTTGTGTACCCATCTCCTATCTCCACCGTCCATCCCTTCAACAGGGCCCCATGCTGCTGACAGTAGTGTAGGTGAACTTGGACATGGATGCCCCAGTGGCAATGCCATCCTCATCCCCGAGCCCGCCCATGCCGCCCGCCCCTCCTCCCCCCCTCCGCGCTCTGTGCCTGCGGCAGGGCCGGCAGCAGCAGGAAAACGTGGTGTGCAGCGCCTTGCGGAAGCGCTTGTTCATGAAGCAGTAGATGAGCGGGTTGACGCAGGCCGAGGTGTAGCACAGCAGCTGGATGAAGGAGATGGGCGCCCCGGAGAGGGCGCGCGTGGCCGACTCCGCGTCGAAGGCCTTCCAGGTGTTGACGGAGTAGAGCGGCATCCAGCACAGGAAGAACATGGCCACGATCACGATGAGCATGCGGATCACGCGCTTCTTGGCCAGCAGTTTGGCCTCCGACGTGTTGCTGCGCACACGCTCCACCTTGGCGGCAGAGGCGGCCATGGAGGACGAAGTGGTGGCCGGGGTGAGGGCAGACATCTCCATGGAGTTGGGACGCTTAGAGACCTGGATGTAGCAGCCGTCGTCTTCGTCGCCGCTGGTGGCCATGGGCGCGGCGGTGCTGGTGGCGGAGGTGGAGGCTGCGGTTACACCATTTTTAACACCTGGGGAAGAGGCAATGAAGAGGAGATGGAAGCAAATGTTGGGTCAGAGTTTATTCCACAGGTCCCTAATACATTGCCATGTTTGTTGGAAAATCTTCCCCAAATTACTTCTACCATTCCTCCCCCACTTAACGTTGTCACCCCCGTGACAACATTATTAGCTAGAGTTTACCAAAGTATGTCAGAACGTCTGGCATTGTATACTTGCACTGTACCTTGAAGTTAGGGTTGGCGGAAAAGATGAAAGATTATGGTGTTTGTATCACTTGGTATGGCTTCAAGGTTCAGTGCGTTGGCAGTTTATTTACATTTTTTCCATTCTCAAATTTGATCTTTTTCCTGAGCATTTACCTAGTACCTAAAAAACCTTAAGTAAAAATTAAGTATTGGTCTGTCAAAAGTATTTTTTGCAGCCAAAGCTGTATATTACTGCAAATGCCTAGCCTGATAAACCAGTCTAAATGTGAGACCGGAGTAATTTAGTCTGGCCCCGGTGAACAATACCTCCGAAGATTGTTGATGAGAACAACCTGTTGTTTTTTCAAACGGTGCCGGCACTCTGACCAATCAGTGATCTTTGCCGTTGATGTGCTTTCCCAACGGTGTTGCGACGTTCGTCGTCACTCCCTCAAAACCCCGCCCGCTTTGATTCAAAACAAATCTCTGCGTTGTGATTAGTTTTGCCTGACTCAGGGCACAGCGTTCAAACGTTCTCAGATCCGAGGCCAGACCCACTCGCTAGCTTCGGCGTCCAGCGGGTGGCGCTGGCTTACCAGGCTAGTAAATGGCAGATTTATATGGAAAAGATCTAACATCATCCTTCATGTTTGAAACGTGTAAACTTCATAAATGTCATGATGAATACTTAAACGTTGATGGGGGTTGTAGATATTCATAAGAAAAAATATATTTGGGAATGGGAAGCATCATGTCTTGAAATGATCAACTAAAAAATGCATAATCTACCTTAAAAAGCAATTAGTGTTTTGGAAACTGTGTGGTATTTCCATTTCACTGAACTGACTAAGTAATTCTAAGGTCGATGGTGATTGAATAAATGCTTACACATCTCTAAGTTTTTAAGAGGATTATTTGCTTCACCGCAAATGAGCTGCCATGAGCCTTTCTGTATTTATTTTAATTTGGTTGATTTTTTTTAATGCCCACAGTGAAGGGAATCCCTTGACAACTGTACATTTCATCACGTTTCCAGCAGGTTGAATCCAAACGTGCTTGTTGTTGAAAGATGCCATAAGTCTCTTTCCAGCAGTGGCGTGCATGGACATTTAGGGGGGCAGGTGCTGAAGGTGGAGAGTGGGGGCATGTGGAACCTCCAGCTGCCTTACTGGGCTGTAGAGGACTATATCGGGCGTTATTGCCACATGCTTTAGATCATGACGCATCTGTAGATTATAATCATGTGAACATTGTGACAAAAAAAGTGTCAAAAAGGAACTTTCAAAAAGGGCATTTTTTCTCCAGTTGGGCAAAGGGGCAGGTGCCTTTGCACCACCTCGTCAAAGACACAGGATAACACTCCTAGAATCTCTGACCTCATCCCTATCTCTGCACACCTATGCTCCCCAACAACCAGACAAAAAAAAGGATATGTAAAAAAAGTATATATGATTTGCCATATATTTGTTCTAGCCAATTGACTGCTAATTGGAGCATACTATTAATCCAAGTAGATAAGTTAGTTAGTGAACTCTCCTGTGCTATGAACACAGGAAGAAGGATAGGCCCGTAGGCTACATGGCAGGACTTTGTCAAGTCTGACACACACACACACACACACACACACACACACACACACACACACACACACACACACACACACACACACACACACACACACACACACACACACACACACTTCCAAAACACGCACACACACACACTTCTATGTCAATATTCTCCATTTCAGTTACTTTATACTGCAGCAGATGGGCCTGTAAATATAAAGTCAAGTCAGTTTGTTTGCCTCTGCCTACCGTACAACCATAGACTGCACCTGTCTCTTCCCATTTTCTCACACACATGAAAATATGTGGTTGTAAATTGTGCTTTTCATGAACAGATAAGTTTGTGTTTTAAAATGTTATTCTTAAAAGCAATGTTTTTATCAACATCTTTTCCCAAGTCGATACAATTCTACGTGTATGTATATTTTGAAGACTGTAATAAGCTATTGAAAAAGGCATATTTTCCTCTTAATAGTCTGATGCGAACATACAATACATGTCAGTTCATATGTGTCTACCCACCGCTTGCGTCCGTCGAAAATATGTTTTCATAAACACAAATGGAAATTGTGTGGGTTTTTTTTCTTCTAAAAATGTCACCCATGATGAAACGGCAAATAGGCCTAATGGGAGATGAGTGACTCATAGGTGGCAGCAGCCTGATCTCCAAAAATTCCGTGCTCCTGGACACGGATGTTAAGGACACGAAATCCGTGTCCAGGAGCACGGATTTTGCCAAAATTCCGTGCTCCTGGACACGGAATTGTTTTCCGTGCTCCTGGACACGGAATTGTTTTCTTGTGCTTTCTATGGGCTATTACCACAGCACTGTGTTAACTCTATCATTAGAAAATACATACCAAAGGCTAATCCTAAACAAAATAATGCTATAGCAATTTAAGTTGTGCCCTGACCAAAACATTCCCTAACCTTCACATGTCATTAAAGACATATTTTTCAGAAATACCTTTTCCAGTTGGTTGCTAGGCTATCAAACTCATATAATGAATGAAATAAAACTAGCTGTGCCCAGACCAAAACAATCCCTAACCCTAACCATTCAGTAAGAAATGTTTTTTTTTAGACAAAATATTTGAAAATTAGAAAAATCCTGAGAAAACACAAGACTGTGGAAATAGCCCATAGAAAGCACTTCAAACAATTCCGTGTCCAGGAGCATGGAAAACAATTCCGTGTCCAGGAGCACGGAATTTTGGCAAAATCCGTGCTCCTGGACACAGATTTTGTGTCCTTAACATCCGTGTCCAGGAGCACGGAATTTTTGGAGATCATGTTGGTGGCAGCCTGATGCTTTCAAATCACACACAGACATACATGCAGGGGCGGAGCTATAGGGGGGGGGGGGGGGGGTTGGCAAGCAGGGCATATGCCCAGGGGCCCAGGGCCGTTCTGTATGGGTGTTGGGGGCCTTATTGTGACCATGGAAGGCTTTATGGAGGGGCCCTATAGGTGGTTTGCCCTGGGGCCATGTGTGCATTTGTTCAGCCACTGCATACATGTGTATGTCACTGAGTGCCAAAGTGAACATCACAGAGTGCCCCAAATACGCATCTCACCAGGCAATCTCAACATGAACACAACCCTCAGAGACGAGTGGGCACTTAATATTGTCATAATGATACACATTCAAAAAATATAAATAAATAAATAAAATAAAACTTTGATTAAAAAAAACAGATAGCTATTAGTAGCTAGATTTGCAATTTCCGGGAATTGCATGATTCATTTCCAGATTGTGATTAAAGTCTGAGAGTTGAAGGGGCTCCCCTATCTCAAAATCATGAGAGGTCTATCTAATATAGAGATATAAATTAATGCGAGTGCAGCAATCAAATAGGTAATAGCCAATTAAAGATATTGTTTTCCAAGAATATCACTTTTGAACAAACTTACAAGTGTAGAGAACAGCAACGATGTCATCCCTTTTCTCTGTCTCTGTCTCTGTCTCTGTCTGTCACTCTCTCACGCGCACACACACACACACACACACACACACACACACACACACACACACACACACACACACACACACACACACACACACACACACACACACACACACACACACACACACACTCTCTCTCTATCTCAAACTTCTATGTCAATATTCTCCATTTCAGTTACTTTATAGCAGATGGGCCTGTATATATAAATGTGAACATGCTCTAATTCTGTCATTAACATGAGCATCAGGGCATGCTTTTGCTGGAGGATTTACTAGAGCTCATTGCAGCAGCACCACCCCCATCTCTCTCTCTCTCTCTCTCTCTCTCTCTCTCTCTCTCTCTCTCTCTCTCTCTCTCTCTCTCTCTCTCTCGACTAAACATAGCCAGGAGGAGGGGTTATTGTACAGTGACCTTACATCATTAAGCAAAAAAAAAAAAAAAACAGAAAACAAACAGAAGAAAAACAAGATGTAATAAAAAAAAAAGACCATGGACGCGTGCCAGAGTGCCAAATAGGACAGACGGTCAGAGGCAGTGAATGGTAGACGAGAAGAGACGAAACAGCCTCTCGATTAAACATGCCCAGAAGCTGTAGGAGGACGGGGGATGGGATTGGTGGACATGTGGTGGACATCTCTATAGATGACAGCACCAAATGGCCCAGTGACATCGAGGATTAAAAGAGCATTGGTGGTGACAAGATGAGAGCGCAAGCCTGACACACTGCATGGGTCACATCAAGAACAAAAAGGAGCAATGACGGCGGCGAGACACGAGTGACAGCTTACGTACCAATAAATGGAGTGCACGAGTGAAGCAATATGAGTGACAATTGTAACTACATATATAAATGTGTGATTATATGATGACGTGATGTATTGTAATTGTGTGATCCCTTTTCTCCTTTTCTTTTTTCTTTTATCTAAGAAATAATGTTTGTTCATTATTTTAAAGATTCTGGTCTTTCTTGACTCTATTTTCGACAGGACAGTGTGAGAGGGGGACAGGAAGTGAACTGGGCGGGAGACGGGGAGGGGTTGGCAAAGGACCCGGGCCGGGAATCGAACCCGGGTCAGCCGCATGGCAGGCAAGTGCCCCATCGGTTGGCCATAGCAGGGCCGAAGTTTGTTTATTTCTTTATCTGGCCTATTTCAATGAAGGTACCTGTCAAAACATGTCATTTAAGAAATTAACAAATGTTGTGTTTGTGTGGGATAAAAAATAACCTATTACATTATCAACAAAGACACCATACAAATTTCAGAAGATGCATTGTTCAAGGAACACCTGTAACAGCTTACCGCACTGGGACGATTTTTGCTCCGTCTCGAACTGAATGCCGCGGTAGAGCTCGCGGGATATCAGGCCATATGCAATGATCATGACCACGCCGGGGAAGAAGAACAGCACAGACAGCAGGAAGATGTACCTGATGGCACACACAGAGAAAGGATTATGATGAGAGAGTTTAATTTGAGCAGGTACATGCTAAAATATTGAGTAAACATGGCCCAGCCGTGGGCAGCTGGTAGGGTACTAATCTGCCAGTAAAAGACCAAAAATATAGATATATTGTGTAAACAAACACGAACGCATGCACGCACGCACTCATACACATCACACAAATACAAATACAAATACAAATACAAATACAAATACAAATACAAATACAAATACAAATACAAATACAAATACAAACACACACACAACCATACTGGAATATACTGTAAAGTGCTGAAACCGAGCAGATGAGGGAAGTGCACTGATGGAGTAGTTGATGCCACACACACACACACACACACACACACACACACACACACACACACACACACACACACACACACACACACACACACACACACACACACACACACACCGAGCATACACACACACACACACACACACACACACACACACACACACACACCGAGCATACACACACACACACGCACACACACACCCACACACACACACACACACACACACACACACACACACACACACACACACACACACACACACACACACACACACACACACACACATGGTGATATACAGTAAGAGACATGTAGGGTCATTGACAGGGGTCATCACTGGGCTGTGTGTAACATACACCAGCTGCCACCATACAGCACAGAGCTTAACCCTGCGGTGATCACCAATCGGAGAGGTTAAAGGTCAAGCTTACTGTAATACCCCACAGGCCAGCTTGGAAACTCTGGGCTCAACTCAGGACGCCAAGAGGGACAGACTCCTCACATCACAACACAAGCAAACCAGGAAAGTCTTGAAGACTATATGCGTACCGTGTAAGGAAATATTTTTTCACAGTTGGATACAGTCTGTAATGTCTTATAGTCAGGGTCAATTTTCCAAAAAGTTGACACCTGAAGGCAATTCATGTTAATTTCCGGCATACAACTGATTAAGGGGTATTCAAGGGTGCTGGATCCAAACCTGCCGTATGCCGGACGCAAAAATGTACCAAAATGCCTCAAACGGGCAAAATCCAATATGGCCGCCGCCACCATGTTAAAATCCTGCAATCACTTCGGACTAAACAAGGTATAAATTAGAAAAGGGCACTCATTTTTATGTTTTCAAATATGGGGAATCCCATCATGGCATCAGATTTAAGACAGGGTTCCCGCGGGTTATTAAAAATATTAAAAAGGCATTGAATTTAGTTATCCAGCATTAAGAGCATTAATAGCATTGAATTAGCTGTTAAAAGTCGGGAATTTTTTTCACTGCGGCATTTAATTTTCAAAAAACATTTCAGTGTGCAACCTAAAGGACGAAGTTTTTTTTTTCATAATGAAGATGACGCACAGAACGTCAATACCCATGATTCGTTGTAGAACGCTAAACACACTTAATCTAGAGTGCAGCGGCGTCATTTTTTGATGAGGTGAGGTGAAGAATGGGAAAGTGCCGGTTTAACCCCAAGTGGCTGCAGGATCCAAAATACTTTTGGGTAAAATCTGTGCCGAATGACCGCGAGGCGTGCTGCACACTATGCAAGAAAACGTTTACGCTGGGCTTTTTTCATAATGAAGATGACGCACAGAACGTCCATTCGTTGCACTGTAAACACGTGCACAAACCTTGAGTGCTGCAGCGACAACGGGAAGTGTAGCATTAACAATTATCTATCCTCGATGTAGCGCACAAGTATTTTTTCCACTAACCAGCAAAGTTTTATTTGTGCCGTCCAAGCACCAGTTGAACTCGAGAAGCAGGTTGTGATCAAAGCCACCCCCCCTTTATATTTATTTCATTGTGTTCATGCAAACAGTGGAGAACTGACGTTGTGGAATGTTACCGGTTTTCTTGGGGTATTCTTTTTAAGGCTATTGAACGTTGTGAAGCAAACTTAAGGAGCAATCAGAAATCCACCGCTGTCATTTGTAGCCATTTCAATTTCATGACAAAGCTGTGTTACAAACGCAATTAGGCTTGGCGAGACAGCCTATCGATTGGTCGCAACTAGTAGATGTATCACCAACGACCACCGACATTAATTAACACACTCTTGCCTAAAAGCGTTAGCAGAAAACAAGGCGACGTCATGCAACATTTAGCCTCTTTTTAAAATCTTGCATTGAATTTTTGAGGTGGCCAATAATAACCACAGACGCGTAACCGCGGTTAAATCACACACTGGTTAGGCTACAGTGCACTCCACACACCAACGCGTGGGCACGCTATACCTGTTGGTAGCAAACTTGACTCGTATCAAATCCCGCCTCTGAACTATTTCCCCTTGCTGTTCGGAAAAAAAGACGACTACTTAGTTGATCTTGTTTTAATCGATGCGCTGCTAAACCAGGAGACCTGACCCATCTATGAATAGGGGGGCTCACGGCGCATTTCCTTACTGAATCATGCTCAGATAATGCATACTTCCCAGAATTGCGCATGGTGAAAAATTGTAAACAAGCATGGACGCATGCATGGTCTTATCGGATAATCATTATTGTGGCCATTCGACTATGGCAGTGCTATTCTCAAATACCTGTAAAACACTACATTAAGGGGGATCATTACTTGCACAACTAGCCCTATGACCAATAACTTGTTGACTCAAAAAATGAGTGGGTTATTGTCAGTTTAACGCTCAAATTGTAAATGGTACATTTAAATGTAGGCAATTATGCTTTTTGAACGTCATTATAATGGAGTGAAGAAAAACGATCAGGCCTACTCNAATTTAGTCTGATAGGTTTACATTATATTGGCTAATACATGTTGAAAGACAGATAGGCCTACTGTATGAATATACTGTAGGTTACAGTACATGTGCAAATTATGATTAGGCCTATGATTGGTCTACTTCATCCTAGAAAATGTCAATAGCCTATAAAAAACAGCAAATGTTCCAATTCTTTCTGTGTTTGGCTGATCGGTGATCATCACAGCAAGTCGGTAATCTGCAATTAACAAATAAATAGTGCTTTTGAAGCAGCTTTTGAATTCAATTCTGGGGTTTGTTTAAGTAAATAAATCTGAGATGCTACAATGCAACTTTGCATGTATTTTAATTGTATTTTCCATAAATGTACATTCTTGTGCCAAACAGAGAGGTAATCTCTTAAGAAGTAATGAGGTTTGAATTTGATACGCGCTTTCTTAATTGAATTTCGTTCAATATTATTGAAATAATGGGTGCGATAAAAGTATTAAATTTTATGTGAACATGCATTAAAAAAGGTCTTAAAAGCATTGAATTTAGGTTTAACAATCCTGGGGGAACCCTGTAAGAGCAGATTGGAAGAAAATACTTATGTCATTGGCTGGGAACCATTTTAAAAGCAGAGAGCCTCATGTTGTCAGCGATATTTTAACATTTTTACTTATCTTTTAAGATCCACAGAAAATATTGCTCTTTGTCTCTGTGAACACAAATACTACAACAAACTGCACTGAACTGGAAAAAAAGAAGTTTGTGTCTACCTTTTCCCATTCTTTAGTTATGGGCACTAGAACGTAGGATGAGACCACAAAAAAACACTGATTTTGACCCCCCAAAAAACTACACTTGCCTAAACCCATATTTTTCCTTTGAGGACAAAGTGTCTTTACAAATCCGTTGTATGCCAACAATTGACATGATTTGTCTTCAGGACCTTAAATAAGCACCTTTTTAGAAATCCTGCCTAGACTACTGCATGAAAATGGAGTTTGGAACATTTTATCCGCCACAGTCCAAATTCGGCCTAACGGTTCTGGTAGTGACAGCCTTGTCAACACAAGCAAACCAGTTACGTTTCCCCACAACAAAGAAATAATACTCAATGCCCAAAAACAAAGCATCTATGAATGTATGGATGTATGAGTGTATGAACATGGGTATTGGAAGCAGAGTAAGACTGCTTTCTAACAGAAGCAAAGTACAGTCTCCACATCAAAAAGATTACACAACACCAATGTACACTTAGGCCTACCACATATCGTCGCTGTCCATCAGAAACCTCATATCTCCACTTTTTTTCTCTCCATGACTATATATGTATGATAAATCATTAATAAACAACTTTAATGTTGACATTATTCATTTAGAAAATATTGATTAATGAATTAATAAGTTAAAAAATGAAAAGTGGAGATACAAGATTTATGCTGGACAGCAACGATATGCAGCGGTCTGTGGGGAGTCAGGTTAGGGTCATGTCCCAACGTTACCCCATCTCTCTCTCCAACACAGGTCCTGTCTCGCTCTTCCACTATCCTATCATAATAAAGGCAAAAAGTCCATCAAATATATTAAAAAAGACATTATGTGCCCAAAGTCAAAAGAGGAGATTTGCTTCAGCAGCCCAGGCTATGTATTGTCTGTAATGAGAATTGTGTTTGAAATGTTTCAACATCACTGGAAAGGGATGAGGGTTAGGCTTAGTGACCAGCTCAGGACTTCCTTCATCACAACACAAGCAAACAAACAGGTTTTAAGCCTCTGTTTTAAAAACATTAAATATTCAAAGACACATTTGCAATGCTAGTAATATACAATATGTACTGTAGATCTTCATCATCATTTATAAGGTCAAGCTAATTACCCCACAGACTAGCATCGGGCAAAGGTCAGGACTCTCGGAATTATCAGCCTTCCCTTATCACAGCAAAAGCAAAGTCTCAGTATTAATATATATATAGTCTAAGGCAAAACAGGAGTTAGCTGAGATAAGTATATTGGAAACAGGTTAGTATCAGTGATGCAGGGGAGTTTTGGGATGGAATCGATCAGGATCTACAAACCCCTTTCATGTCTAACTAACACTCGCACAGCCACCACAAAACTGATGATGCATTGGTCAATATACTGTAAATTAATGTTGTCTGAACCAAAATGAAAAACTTGAAAAGACTTGATTTAAGAGTTTGACATAATGAACATGATGAACGTAATACATCTACTGTGGATAAATGTTTCTCAAAACCTCAAGAGCGCCTGACTCCACCATCTGAAGGATTTATGCAAATGTCCTTTTAATGTAAATGTAAAACATGAGCACCCGCACACACTCAAGTGCACACACACACACACACACACACACACACACACACACACACACACACATACGCACACACGCACCCACGCACGCACGCACGCACGCACGCACGCACGCACGCACGCACGCACGCATATGCAAACACACACACACACACACACACACACACACACACACACACACACACACACACACACACACACACACACACACACACACACACACACACACACACACACACACACACACACACCACCACCACCACCACCACCCTACCCATCAACTGAAACTATATACAAAAAAATGGCAATTATATGTATCTTTAATAAGATGGATATTCAAGGACAAATCCCAGAGCTTGAGGGAACTACACCATCCAGGATCTATCTGTGCCATACGTTCACATTACAGCAAGGATAACCAGGGCAGCCAACCGGAGGGGAAAAAGAGGTGAGTTGTCCCAGGCCCTGAGAGAGAGAGAGAGAGAGAGAGAGAGAGAGAGAGAGAGAGAGAGAGAGAGAGAGAGAGAGAGAGAGAGAGAGGGGGGGGGGGGCAAAATTGGGTCCTCATTACATTAAATGTACTGAGAGGCGGGCCTTTCAAATGACTTTGTTCCAGTCGCAGTCAAAGCTATCAGCGGCTCTGATGATAACCACAGGAGAGTCCGAGAGCGTTTGGGGAGAGCCGCCTAAGATCTTTGGCCGAAGCTGGTTCAGCACAGCTGCTGAGGGATGAACTTCAGGGAAGGACTGGGGCCGAAAACCAGCCCAGGCATTTTTTGGCATAGACCAACCCCTCACCCGTATCCCTGCTTACTCTACAATACCATGATTCGCTAATGTTAAGATAGGCCAATGGGTCGCCTCATCTAAATAGAGGACCGGTCCCAGTGTTTCCCATACATTGAGGAAACTATGGCGGCCCGCCATAGTTTAAATTTGGCCGCCATAGTTTCCGAAAATGTAAAAAAATAAATAAAAAAAATACGATTTCCGTTTTTGTTAAAAGCGATTGGAATTACGATTTCCTTCACATTTTCCTCCTGGAGTAAATACATCCTATAGAGAAAACCACAAGTGCTTGAAAGACAGAGGGATCAAAAGCCTAGTCAAGTTGTTGTAGTTAACTTGGGTTTGGGAGCAATAAAAAAACCTTCAGAGAAGGGACAGTTGGGTGGGATGAGTTTACTAACACTCCCCAGGCTTTGTTTTACAGTTGTAATGAGTTAGGTGACAGGCCTTCATTGACACGGCAGA
Organism: Engraulis encrasicolus; assembly: GCF_034702125.1. Classification (NCBI taxonomy): domain Eukaryota; kingdom Metazoa; phylum Chordata; class Actinopteri; order Clupeiformes; family Engraulidae; genus Engraulis; species Engraulis encrasicolus. The sequence goes on from NC_085869.1 coordinate 51,492,351, forward strand.
GGAGACATCGGGCTGCATATAGAAATGAATGTGTAATGAATGTGAATATAAACATAAATGTGTGATATGTTGTTCAGCCTTTTTAATGGGAGGAATTTTGAAAAACTGGCCCTGTGACTAGCACCCCTCATGTAGAATGTGTACGCCTATGTGTGTGTGTGGAAAAGGCATAGCCTACCCTCTTAGACCCTTTTTGTCTATGCGTTAACAATTTCACAGTACTCTTAAATTCTTATCTCTGCTCCTATTTTGTTTTATAATTTTTTTCATTACATAGACCCCTGCATGAGGGACTAATGAAACTGTGTTGTAAACAGAAATGATTCACTGTACTGCATTTTTTTTTTAAATATAAATGATGATGTACTACTAATACCATGGGTAAAATGTTATGTAGCCTTATTTCTCAAAATATAAATGGCTGAAATGTAGGCCTAGGCCTATTTCTCCATGCGCCAATGTCATTCTGTACTCATTGTTTTGCCATTTTGCATTTACACTGCGTGAATACAACCCCCCCTGCCCCCCCGTCCAAAAAAAAATCCCGGCTGCCCCCATAGTTTCCAAAATTTCTGTGGGAAACACTGCGGTCCCTATGGAAAAAAAGTAAACACACATACAAACAAACAAAAAACAACAGCATCAGCCTCTGAGGATTGTCGGCCCACCGGGAAAATGCCCTGTATGCCAGATTACCAG
>NC_085869.1:51498049-51518049 GCF_034702125.1 Engraulis encrasicolus
GATGTAATGAGTGATTATGTACTGTGTGACATCCTTTTGGCATTTTCCTTAATTTTAACCTTCATTTAGCCAGAATATGAAGTGTTCTGTCAGAGAGTCTTGCTAACATGGTGGCTAGGAGATCATTTCTGACAAAATAAGAGCTCAAAAGTACTTTGACAATTATGTTTAATTGGTATGCACTACCAGATGATTAAACAGTGGCGGTTTTCACCATTTTAACACTGCGAATGCATGATTAAACTTTTAAGGGTTTAATAGCTTTTACGATGTTCTCATACAGTATACCTTCATGTCTTAGCCAAAGGCCATAGGACTGCTCCACATGCTCTATTAGCATTTTGTTAACTATTGATGTAAATGGATATGAAAAGCCAACACAAAGTCTTTTTGTCCATGAATTAAAATCGCTCGAAACTGATTGTACTGTAGTACTGTAGTCACTGGCAGGGCAACTGACAGACACACAAATCATTCATTCATTATTCATCATTCCAAAAATCTGTATAATTTCATTTTTAAATAGCATTTTCACCAAGTAATCACAACAAAAAAAGCCTTGCTAGAGCAAATGAAGCCCAAACAAAATTAGATGGACTGACTTTTGAAGTTTACTAAATGTATAGAAATAGAGCCACACACCACCCACCACAAACACCAGCAACAGCAGCTTCCATGGTCAATGTTTCCTTCTAAGAAAAAGAGAAATACGCACGGTCTGCCACAGAAAGCAGACCAGGCTAACATGACCTGACCCTATTGTTCCCCATACACCTGGGGGTTCAGGGCAATTAAATTATCCCGGGCACCAATCTCCAACCTCCACGCTTCTCCTCCTATAAGCAAACTTGCCTCGCGTCACGGAGGTAGGGGATAGAACCAAGCCAATATCTGAGGTGCACACAGAGGCAAACAACACATTCTGCTAGAGGGTTTAATTCCTCTCACCACAGCTATGTCATTGTGTTTGTTTTTTAGCTTGCAGACCGACGGTTGCCCCCGGGGTCCTGGGGCATCCTCTTTCAGCGGACCCTTTCTAATTTGTTTCTTTGTTCAGACGAACAGTTTGATGTATTGATTGATCTTGGTGTGCGCTTTCTTCATAAATTAATCAATTGATTTGCCTTTTTTGCTTTAATCTTCCACGTGTCTATTTGTTCACCCCTTAATGCCAGCAAGATTAGCCTTTTAAGATTACATGAATCACTGCCTTTGATCTGCTGAATGCAGGATAGGACTGTAAGCCTAAACTGATAAAGTGTCTGTTCGACTGCATGGCAGTGTGCAACACAGCTCCCTATACCTGTACATCTTAATTACAGCTAGGCAGCTATTCCACACTCTTTTGGGTAGCAATGTTCCCACGAATCTGCATAAGTTACCGCCAGAAGCATGGAAAACAGCATGTTATTCTGGAGTGTGATGACTGAAAGATACAGTTAGTGGATATTTTTTTCTGTGCTTACAAATGAGGCTAAAGAAAATATTTTAAAATACCTTAATATTAGATTGCTAAAATCAGAATAAAAAGGAATAGTCATCCTTTTGCTTTTAAGATTTCATCATTTAAGCTAATGAGCAGGATTGTGCACTATACAGTCTACGGTTCGGTTTAGTGTTACGAACAGTATGAAAGTTAAGCCATATTACCTTACAGTACATACTGTACTGTATATCCAAGAACATATAAAATGAAAAAAATATATATTATAGAACTGCCTCCTTTGTTCATTCAATCAATCTTTGTTACACAGAATTCCCTTTAATGACCACTTTTATCAAAATAGACTTCAGTAGTGAAACAAGAAAATCAAGTCACAGTATCGAATGTAACAGAGAATGATACAAGCACAGGCTGTATTATGTAAAACATAAGTACATGATGTAAGGCTCCAACAGAAGTACACAGTGCAGTAGGTGCTTATTAGGATGTCAATTTAGGAACTGATCTTATAGGTTTTCAAGAGCTTCTTAGAAATACTCGTAGAAGGGGGAATACTGTTGTTGTAAGTCGCCAACCACAATTCAGACAGTTCTCCACTGATATTGCTTCACATGGAAATCAATGATGTTCAATGATGGACAATCGAATGTTCAAAGATGGACAGGACATGAGCCTTTTTTCAAAGCCATCAGTTTTTCAAGAGTTTTTCAAGCCATCTCAATGGTTAAATTACTTTTTCTTATTGGCTATCCCTATCCTTAATAGTTTTGTAGTGCTCAAGACCGATCTTTTACATAGTCTTGGTCTTGTATCGTTCTCGACGTCATTTGGTCTCACTCTTGTCTTGGTCTCGGGCATAGCTGTCTTTAAGGATTTGTGCATAATAATGTACTATACTGTATATTATGCCCTTATTCAAAAGGTTTTTTGTGAATAAAATTATTGTATCACCTTATCAAAGTTGAGCTAACTGAAAGAAAGCCCACACAGGAAACATTTAGGTAGCATTTAAAATCTGTGAGCAGATTTTATTGTTTAGCGGCCGGAGAAGTTACTGGGTGGAGACCCAGATGATACAAAAGGCAACCCTATTTAATGATTTCTTTCTCCACAGTTCATGGTGTGAGCTTCTTCTATGCACGTGGGGTCCCTCATGGCCAGATGCTGTCCATTGTCTTGTTGTCCAACGTATGCATTTCATATTTCGTTGTTCAGCAGCCTTGTGACCACACAAATTAGATGCACATGTCTCCAATATTGAGTGTCCCGTGGCCCATTACAGAAAACCTTACACACAAGAATATGTCACTAGGACTTCCCCAACCAGACCATAAGAATGAAATGAGAACATAATATAGAAATAGTAAAAGGCTAAGAAGACTAACATGAAACAAGTAAAGTGATTACACAACTGTGGTCTATATTCAAATGGTTATATTTTCATAATAATGTATACATGTATGTATGTATGCAGTGAATATTTTCACATTTTTACAAGTTATTTATCTCACACTGTCTGCCTCTATGTTTAAAAACCAGTGACTGTATACAAAATACAAAAAAATGAGTATATGGATTCAATGTGAACATACAACTGATTCTGACTCTTTCAATTGGCTGCATCGCTGGTCTGTTTTTGGTCTCGCCTTGTGTTTGATTTTCATCTCTACTTGGTCTCGACTGGTCTGTATTGGTCTTGGCCTTAGTCTTGATACCCTTTGGTCTTGGCAATGCCTTGGTGTCGGACTAAGCTGTCTCAGCTACATGGCTAATCCTTACCCATGAGGTAGACAACGGTCTTGCATATGGCGAAGAGGAAGTTGCTGAGCAGGTTGTAGAGGATGAGGGTGAAGGGCATGTAGAATATGGTCATCATCAGGTCGCTGATAGCAAGAAGGAGATGGTGATGCTTATGGCACTCTGGACACCTTGAGGATTGTTAAAGTACCTCTTCTCTGCTGCAGTATTGTTCTTTGTCACCCTCCTATCGATGATGAGTTTTCCTGAATGCTTGACTGGGAACCATGACAACTGTACTGTAGTAGCTAAATCAACCGTTCAGTTAAGTTCTTCTTGGATGCTATACTGCTGTACAAAGGCAAACAGCAGTAACGATGATCCGAACGTGTTCCATTTTAGAGATATTGCAATGTCAAAATTGCAGTAACTACAATATCCAACCTAATACCAAAACTTCAAAGAACTTTTCCCAGTTTCCATGTCGGCATAGTTGCTGCACTTTGCCTTTGTAGGGCAGTATAGGCAAGTAAAGTAAATCCACTGTCATTCTCTTAGCCATGAGGTAGGCAATCTCCCCGTAAAGTACAGTCAAGTAAGTACAGTATACTGCCATCATGAAGAGCCAGTGAATCAGCATTCAATTGCGCTCTCTCGTTCCCTCACCCATGAGGTAGGCAATGTCCCTGTTAAGTACAGTAGAGTAAGTACATTATACTGCTACCATGACCAGTGAATCAGCTCTCAATTGCTCTCTCTCTCGTTCCCTTACCCATGAGGTAGGCCACGGCCTTGCACATGACGGCGCCGAAGACGAAGTTCCCGAGCAGCTTGGGGATGAGGGAGAAGGGCATGCAGAAGACGGTCATCATCAGGTCGCTGATGGCCAGCGACAGCAGGAAGGAGTTGGTGACGGTGCGCATGCGCTTGTTGACCATCAGCACCACGATGATCAGCAGGTTGCCAAACACGCTGACCAGGAAGATGAGGCTGTAGAGCAGGATCAACAGGTAGTCTATCTCTACGGCGAGGGAGAGGGGAGAGGGACGGAGGACGAGAGAGAGAGAGGAAGAGAGAGAGGGAGGGAAGAAGGAGGGTAGAGAGAGAGATAGGGAGGGAGAGAGGGAAGAAGGAGGGTAGAGAGAGAGGGGGGGAGGGATAGAGGGAAGAAGGAGAAGAGAGAGGGAGGGAGGAAGAGGGAGAGGGAAGAAGGAAAGACAAGAAAGAGAGGGAGAGTAAGAGAGAGAGAGAAGGAAGAAGGAAGGGAGAAAGAGGGAGGGATAGAGAGGGAGAGGGAAGAAGGGAGAGAGGGAGAGGAAAGAAGGGAGAGAGGGAGAGGGAAGAAGGGAGAGGGAGGGAAGAGAGAGGGAAGAAGGAAGGGAGACAGAGGGAGGAAGAAAGAGAGAGAGGAAGTGAGGGAGGGAGAAGGAGAGAGAGAGGAAGCGAGGGAGGGAGAAGGAGAGAGGGAGAGAAAGACAGAAATTGTTAACTGAGTCAAAATCAATCAGATGAAGTCAGTCAGCTTTTACTGTCAGACTCTTTCCATCCGAGTTCCCAGAAGAACTTCCAGTTTGGCTCTGTGAAGGATCCCCTGAAAGTTCTCCGTGGACCCTACAACACGTGTGTAACTTTGCACAAATTCCACTAAGTTGTTCAAACCTTCGACCTGATGTATTGTCTGTCCTGTCATCTTTCATAAATACACATATACAAAACATATACAAAGACCTAATACACATTATTGTACATTGCAGTGGACATCACACACCTGAGTACAGCAATCAGCCTAACAGCTGTTCACATACACACATGCGCTCACACATGCGCTCGCTCACACACACGCACACGCACGCACGCACGCGCACACACACACATACACACAAACGCGCGCGCACACGCACGGACACACACACACACACACATATCTTATATCTTATCTTATCTTATCTTATCTTATCTTATCTTATCTTATCTTATATTGTCTTACTATATCTTACCAAACTGTCCTTTGCTCATCTCATTTCCCTCTGGGGATAAATATTAAAATGAGCCTACAGTCATTATATAGTTGTATTATATGGTTGTGACGTCATCTGTCGAATGCTCCATTCATTTCAACGGGGCTCCCCAACGTTCGGACGTCTGTTATTTTTCGATAACGGACGGGTTGGTCTATAACAGACCGCTGTCAATGGCAACAAGACTTTTCACTGCTAAAGCGACTTTTCAACAAGACTTAATCAGCTGCTGTGATAGACAGCGTTGGCTACCGCTGTCAATGGCAACAAGACGTTCACTGCTAAAGCCACTGGCTTGTATAGCCTACAAGTCAGTGGCTAAAGCGAATGTTTCATATCACTCCGCAGGGGGTCCGGTCTTTTGTCACTCTAATCAGCTGCTGTGATAGACAACACCTGTTGTCCTGGCTACCTAGCTGTTGCCTAGCGGTGTTCCACAACGGCACTGTTTTGTTTTGCGCAGCAACAATCTTAACATTAAATAGGCCTAAAGAAATGTCCCCGCCATGTGTGAATCATTTAAGTATATCCATATAATAAGCGGGTTAACTTTCGGCGAGTCGGTCGCTTTGTGGAATAGCAGCACTTCAGAGAGAACAAGACCCCTCCGCTCCGCGTCGGGGTCTAAAGATTCTCTCTGTCGTGCTGCTATTCCACGGTAGCGACCTTCTCGCCGAACGTTAACCCTTACGTATTTTCAATGTAATATTTGCTGTGCTACATAAACTTAAACTTGTCGATGTCCATCTGCTCTACAGAGTGCCGCCGCTGCAGCAGGGACTGTGTGCTTTCAGACTACCAGCTGCAGGCTGATGGGAAACTTAGTGTGTCATCATAACTCACAAATCCCTCAAGGCCCACCTCATCATCTGAACTGATTTACTCCCTCCCTCCCTCCCTCACTCTCTCTCTCTCTCTCTCTCTCTATCTCTCTCTCTCTCTCTCTCTCTCTCTCTCTCTCTCTCTCTCTCTCTCTCTCTCTCTCTCTCTCTCTCTCTCTCTGTGTGATAGAAGTGGTGGGTTCTAGCGGTGTGTGTGTGTGTTTGTGTGTGGGGGGGTGCGCACACTTGCAGGCGTCCATGTTTTTGAGCATGCGTGGAGTGGATTTCAACATCCAACATAATTAATCTGGAATCTGCTGAAAACACTGTTAATTTCGGCTCACATGATCTGACCACCCGAATATCAGGCGTCTGGCATTTGGAAGCGGCAATAAGGGAAAAGGTTGTCAGTCGGTGGGCTGTCACATCACGAGTCTGCGTGACGGGTGTGCTGAGCCGTAAGAGACACGGAGGTGACGATTTGTCCTCTTCAGCGATCAGTACACAGAGTTGACAGCCAGGGAGGTTAATGAAGGACTTATTAAGCAAACGACTTCATAATTCCCATAAAAGATCTCATATAATCCAGCATGTCATGTGCAGGCAGATGTATCTAATTATTCTGATATCTTCACCGGACGAACTCACTGGACTAACAAGCCCACGCATGCAATTTGTGACAGTAAATTTATCCCCCTCCAGATTGAATTCAGTATATAAATTACTGCCGCGGAACAAAACAATTGGTAACACTTTACTTGACGCCACCGTCATACGTATGACATAACAATGTCATAACGGTGTCATAATAGTGTCATGAACGAGTCATAAACATAATTCGAGTCATAAACATAGCATAATTGACAATGTTTGGCCTGTCTTTGTCATAACCGAATTTCACTTAAAGACAAAGTCATACAATGTTTATGACATTGACATAATGTTAATGACACATTATGACTGCATTATGACAATGTTATGACGCTGTTATGCCATACGTATGACGCCGGCGTCAAGTAAAGTGTTACCAAATAATTCATCTCCCTCCCGATGGAATTCTGTTATATGTATGTGAATACAGAAAGTTACAAACGGTCAAAATAACACAAAGTATGGAATAATATAAATATGTATTATGCATATGTAAAAAAAATGCAATGTTGTCAGACCTCACAAAGTGCAAAGAAAACAGGATGATATTGACTTGACAACGTAATAGTAATGTTTTAACTTCAGACTTCAGATATCAATATTTGGTGGAATAATCCTGGATTCTAATCACAGATTTCATGCACGTTGGTGGCATACTCTCCACCAGTTTTTCACGTTGTTCTTGGATGACTTAACTCAAGTTTCTGAATTTTATTTGATGGCTTGGAACCATCCCTCTTCCTTTTTATCACATTTCAGAAGTTTTCAATGGGACTCATGCCTGGACATTGGGCTTGCCATGATAGGGTCTTGATCTGGTGGTCCTCCATTCTCAAACTAATTGACTAAAATGTGTGGCTTGGACCCATTGTCCAGCTGAAAAAGACAAGAGTTGGGGGACATTGTCAGAGTAGAGGGAAGCCAAGATGTATTCCAAGATAACTTTATTCCAAGATAACTTTGTATTACGCTTCAGTAGCGCACCCCAGATCCATCTGACCAATTTATTTTCCTTTTCTCTGCACATTTCACAGCAGGTGCAAAACACTTTGGTTTGAAGACCTCTCCAGGTATCTCTCTAATCACTGGATGACCAGGTGTTGGATTGGATATTGAATTTGGCCAAGGATTGGTGATGATCTGAGGGTGCTTCAGCAAGGCTCAATTGGGCAGATTCATCTTTGTGAAGGATGTGTGACTGAAGCCACACACAAAAAGTTACCTTGGATCAAAACCTTCTTCCTTCTGTTCTGACAATGCCCCTGAACTCTATTGTTATATCAGCAGGAAAATGTTCCAAGCCACACACTTCTACCAAAGAAAGTAGACATAAGAACGATCTCTCAGGGGGAAATACATTGGCCACGGTGTAGTACGGGGGCGTGGCCTGAGGACAAGAGTGGATGGAAAATTAACTCCCGTGCTCATGGACAGTGGGACACCAATTCAAAATCCAAAAGTAAATCAGGCTATCCATATTAGCCCTGTGTGTGTGTGTGTGTGTGTGTGTGTGTGTCTGTGTGTGTGTGTGTGTGTGTGTGTGTGTGTGTGTGTGTGTGTGTGTGTGTGTGTCTGTGTGTGTGCACGTGTGTGTGCGTGCGTGTGTTTGTGCGTGCATGTGTGTGTGCATGTGAGTGTGTCTCACAGAGGTGACACATCCTATGTCAAGGGATGTCCTCCCCTCCCGGGGTGCCCTTCGTCAACTCATTGTGTGGGCACGGCTCCCCAACCACGTATCCGCAACTATACATCCACGTGCCAACCAGCCAGACGAACACTGCCAGTCCTGCCAGCCCTGTCAGCTCTGCCAACCCGCCATGCCAGCCTGCCAATCTGCCCGCCTCCTGAGAGCAAACGGGGGGCTTTCTGGATAGAGCCACTGATGGACCTGGTGGTCTTGGCAGCCAGTGGCATACTGGGTGGGTTGGAATGGGAGTGAAATGTGATACGGTTTCCAATGCAATTGATGCCTTGAGCAAAACACGCGCAAACCAGCACAAATGCTGCAGATGGACACACTCAGTCATCCACACACACAAACACACAAGCAAGTGCAGACACACACACTGGCACAAACACAGATGCACACACACGCGTTGCGCGCATACACACACGCACGCACGCACGCACGCGCACACACACACACACACACACACACACACAAATATACACACTTCTGGACATCTTCAATGAAGTAAAACTCCTGTGTTAGGTCTGGTACATGTGAAATAATCTGCACTGATGAGCTGCCTGTATTTCAAGGCATCAATTAAAGATAAAAGCAGAGCCCATCATCCTCAGTCAAAGCTCGAATTAAAACTGTGCATCTCAGTTCAAATACATTTTTAAACAGATCTCTGAAAACGTGTAAATCTCACTGATAGAAATCACGTTCAATCCCAGGTTTTTACAGTGCATGCATTGGCTGGTCACACACACACACACACACACACACACACACACACACACACACACACACACACACACACACACACACACACACACACGCACGCACACACACACACAAACACACACACAATGGGACAAATACAATTACCTAAGAGAGCAGAGAGAAAGAAAGAAAGAAAGAAAGAAAGAAAGAAAGAAAGAAAGAAAGAAAGAAAGAAAGAAAGAAAGAAAGAAAGAAAGAAAGAAAGAAAGAAAGAGAGAGAGAGAGAGAGTCTGACTGACTAAGAGAGATAAATGGGAGAGAACGGCAGATAACCCTGTTTCATTGTCTGTAATGAAAAATGCTACATTGTGACTAATGTGCCTGATCAAAGCCAATTCCCTTTTTTCTCTCAACTTGAGCCCATGCTCCCAAAGCATTCACTAATTTCTGTGACCACAATTTCTGCACTGCACTCTTAGGCATTTGTTATGGCAGTTTCATTTTCTTTTATTTTTTGGAAAGGTGAGTAAGTGCGTCTTCCCCAGTCCACCTCTGCCATCTCCTGTCAGCTCTGCTAAATATGTGAGTGTGTGTGTGTGTGTGTGTGTGTGTGTGTGTGTGTGTGTGTGTGTGTGTGTGTGTGTGTGTGTGTGTGTGTGTGTGTGTGTGTGTGGCCCCTTCCTGAAGTGGAAGAATATGCTAGTTGTTAAAAGGGGCAAGTAGTGTTTTTTTCCCCTCCACGTCGCTGCATTGGATTGCAGTGTTTACCGGCATGTAGACTACGTAAACTGCTTCCACCAGGGCTTCAGGGCAAAGTGTTTATGTTCCTCAAGAGGCTTACGTAGCTGTTTGTTTTTCTTCTTCTGATATCAGTCGTAAACTAGTGAGAGCTTAGCATACCTGTAGGCTTACGCTATGTGTTTCTGCTATCATCTGCATTCAAACAACATAAAATGTGTATATCTTTACTTGGCAAAGACTAATGGCATAGAGATAAGTATTATCCTTGTCACTGGGATTATATTTTCACAGCATCATCTGTCTACTGGTTTAGCAAAATAACTTACAAATTGGACAGCATGTCAGGAAGAATTGAACCCCATGACAGAGGTCTTTTTAGAGTGCTTCCCTCGTTGCAACGTCAAGTGCATCTCACACTTTGTCCTATCCATTGCACTGAATGGATGAAGTACTTCCCCGTTGTGTACAAAGGGATTTGAAAGACAATCTTTGAGCCCATCCCCCAAGGCTGGCAAGCAAGACTATGACGTGAAAAGTTCAGTCTGCCACCGCACGGTTCAGAAAGCTGAGGGCTGTGGGTGTTCAAATGAGGCCCGTTGTTCAAACCAGAGCCACGGAATTCAGAGATGTGACAATCGAAATACAGGAAGTCGGTAGTGATATTATTCATGTAAAATTTGTGTAAAAATCAAACATGGAAGTCAATGGATTCGCCCAACTCTTACTTCCTTGGCTCGGGTTCAAACTATCTCTTTCAACCATCGGCGTCGTTAGACCATTTTACCCGGGCACGTGCCCTGGTATGGATCTGCGGTGCCAGGGTAATGGGCACTGATTTTTTTAATTAATTAATTTATTTATACCTTTATTTTTTATTATTTAAGTCTGACTCATCTGGCAATCTACAGAATACATGCTTGCATTTTTTTTCTTAAAATAGGCCAAGACACTTAAGTTAGAATTTAAGTCTGACACAGACGCAGCCTGCCCTACCCTAATCAGAATCCAGTTGCCGCCACGGCCACTAGCTCTCGGAGCATATTGCTGAAATGTTTAATATTTTGTGTGTACGTGTGCGTTGATGACAATGTAAGTACATCATTTCTGTTTGTATTTATGTTGTATTTCATCCGCTGGTGTTTGTTAGATGCTGTTTAGTCTGGTAACCCTGTAACTTTGGTTTTACCGCGAGCTCCATTCATTTCAATGAGGAAATGTCTGTTTCTTAAATGGCTTCCTAAATGCTAATTTCTTGGTTTAAAGTTACATGAGTAGTCCGGTTTGGAAGTGCTTCGATAGTAGTTTCGACCTGTGGTGTTGTTTCCACCGTTTTGTGACTGTTTGAGTCAGTAATTTAGCTTCCAAATATTGCATTGTCACGCTATGGAGACATAAGCTGTTCACGTGAACACTCGTCTTGCTAGACTTTATGGCGGCAAGAACCGCTTCTTCAATTTGTGGTCTTAAAGCGCCACCCTGTGGACACTAAGTGTACTGCACTTGATTTTCCCTGGATTAACCCCTTAAGTGCCTAGTTCTCACTTGTATAATTACTGTATTACTTGCCACTTGCAGTAATTCGTTTTTTCCCCTGCCACATTGATGTTACTGAGGTGCAATTATATTATTATGTATATATTGTAATGTAACTTGATGTGCATATTTGACTACCTAATTATTATGAAACTGTATATTCTGCATATTTTAGTATTGTGTAGAATTTGCCTGTATAGTTTCTAATGACTCTTTCTGTATATGTTTATCTTGCAGAAACCACACATTTATCACACACCTTCTGTAATGTATCCATATCTTTACTACCATACATTGAATATGTATGCAACTGTTCAATGAAGAACACTTTTGATGTCTGGAATCAATAAATCTCTTAATATCACCTAAAGTCGCAGCGGTTCTCTGAGGGGGCGACTAGCCATCAATGTACACGTCCGTCACACATAGCTTGCATATATATAGAAGAATGCCCTGTTTTTGTTATTCAGTTTTTTGGTGTGTCAGGTATGTAGAGTTATGGAAGAAGTAGGACTATGTTGTACTAGTAGGCTAGTAGTTAGCTATTTTATGATATTTTGCTGGCATTGAATTATTTGTTATCTCAATGACCGGAATTAGATAACAGCCTACTGTATTAGTTAGCCTATAATTCCAATTCAACTCAAACAACATTGTTCTTGTAGATGGACATCAGAAAGTTATTCTCTCGGATATCACAGGGATAAAGCAGCAATACATTATCTCTGCCCATTCTTTTAAAAAAAAAATTGCCCAAATTTTTTTCAGCTCGCGCGCTTCGCGCGCTCGCATTTCTTTTTGGTGCCCAATTGTGCCCCTGTATAGTATTGGGTCTACAGACACCCCTGCTTTCAACGCTATGAACAATCAGAGCAGCAATGACCAACTCACCCAAAGAGTCACAAACCTGCCCCGATGATTCAAACATGGGAAAATAATACGAGACTTGTGTTGTGACTGGAGGATGGTTGTGCCATAGCCTGACTCTCGCGAAATGAATGGGACTCGGTCTGGTCTTAGACTCAAACATCTTGGAGTTGGACTTGACTAGTCTGCTCTTGGACTTGTCTTGGACTCTACAAAGGTGGACTTGACAGTCCTGCAAGTCTGACGCCCTATTCACTTCCCATGACTGCCCTAGGCTACTTCTAACCCTTGCATGTGATGACTTTCCAGAACATTCTTCAACTTGGTGTGTTAGTATAGGTCTATAGGCAGTAAACATCTAAATAACAAATAACCAAATAATTGAACATTAGATGATGACATAATAACTAATGGCTGGCTGCAGATTGTGAATCTATCGTGTTGTAATTAACAAGACGAAGGGGCAATCCATCACCTCTTTCAATAGGCTTTTTTTTCAGACGGTAGAAATGAAGAGTAAATAATTAATAAGTCTGCAACGCCTGGGGTGGGGGAAATTGACTGTGTTTGTGGGCTTCTTATGTGGAAATCGATGAGGGGTTTAGTTCCTTGGCTAGATGAATATCAGGGTGATGGTGAGTTTCAATTAGAATGTGTTAAGACTTGGACAATAAATCTAGTGTTAGCAGAGTGGCTAATGGAGACAGGAGGTTGGCAGAGCTGGTGGACATCTAATATTTGCTAAGAGAACATTTGTCATGATTCAAAGAAAAATACAATTCACTAGTGTTGATTTGTCAGCTTTTCGCTTGGGGTATTAATCATAGGCATTACTCAATCTGTAAACTTCATAAAACAACATTTCACTTATATAGGCTATATTTCATTGTGTCCCCTACAGCTTTTATATTTAGTTCACTACACATCATTAATCTGTATACATGTATAATAAAAAAATAAAGTGAAATATAACATAATCTGCACTATAATTTAATACGGAACACACATTCCAGCATTCAATTTGAATTACATTTTTGTGATGTGCCATTTTGAACCCATAGTGATAGAATATACGTATATGCCGGATAGCCCTGCACCACTATGTGTTGCACATTTTAACTGAAATCCTCACAAAGGGTCACAGGATGTTATAATGACCCCTTGCAATCCATTTGCCATCCACATCCACACATGCTGCTTCTCTAAAATGGTTTCACAGAAGACCAATGTGACTCATTTCTATTAATACATGGTATCTTTAAGGGAAAAAAAATAATGAATGCAATGATTAGCCTTCCCAAAAGGGCATCATGTCTTTGGGGAATGTACAACGTCCTTGAAAAAGGCCTAGGACCTATACAAAAGAGAGATTTAGCACAGATCCATACACATGTATGTCTGCAATCTTGAAGAACACCAAGGGCATTTGCAAACAAATGATTTGGTCCATGGTTAAGAAAAGGTGTGGATAGCTCAGTAATCTCCAAGATCTGCTTTGTCTATTTGCAGAATAAGAGAAGAGATGAGTGAATATCCATTACACACCAGCAATACAGATGGATGCATTTGTAGACCTCAATGTGTATTGGGTCATAAGTAACAACTTCAGATGGCCACTACATGCAACAGCTTCCAGGTCTATGAATACATATTACACAGCCAGAATTAATGTTGACATATGATGCGATAGAGAGAGAGAGAGAGAGAGAGAGAGAGAGAGAGAGAGAGAGAGAGAGAGAGAGAGAGAGAGAGAGAGAGAGAGAGAGAGAGAGAGAGAGAGAGAGAGAGAGAGAGAGAGAGAGAGAGAGAGAGAGAGAGAGAGAGAGGGAGGGAGAGAGAGAGAGAGAGAGAATGAATAAGAGAATGAATAAGAGAATGAGAGAGAAAAAAATGTATTTCAAAGCATGATTTCCTAATAAATACCATGCCATAGCCATGTGGATCCAATGGGATAAGGTCTGGCATTTCATTTTGCAGTATGGCTTTAATCTAGCAGCAACCTTGGCTTTCATCATGCAGCTGTGCATGGTCATAGGGAGGGAGAGATGAATATCTGTGGATTGTGGAGGAGGGTAACCACAAGGTCTGAGGACTGTGTCAGAACATGAGAAATACAATACAATCTCTTTGTAGAGAACGGAGGATGACGGATGAGAAAGTCATAGTCCATCTTTTTTCTCATCAGAGCTACATTACTGCTAGATCAACATGACAGTTTGAGGGACCAATTGTCCTTCCCCCTCACCTTGTGCATGTGGGGCATTTTTGTACCTCTTTCATACAAAAACAAAACAAGCCCTGGTTGGTGAGAACTGAAAAGTCAGAACTACTTAGGAATTTCATGTGTATTCCGATTTCTCACAGGGGTAGACAGCAAAATGTGGTAAGTGTGACAATCCGTGCAACATTTTTTCTACGCCCAGCAGGGAGGGACCATGTGACACACTTCATTTACCAGAGAACGGATCATTTAAAGGTGCACTGTGTAATATTTTTGCACAGTGTCTTTCCCGAATTCATGCTGCCCATTCACAAATGTTATACTTTCACAAATATACCACCATCATCAAATTCTAAGACTGGGAAAATTGCAGTTTTTTTCATACATGACAAGGTGGATCTTCAACAATGTCCGTCATTCTGAATGTCCAGAAATAGACATTTTTAGCTGCAAAACTTACTGTACCTTGGTCAACCTAGTAAATAATAATTGTCATTATCATTTCTTTTCCATTTTTCATTTAGTAAATATTCATGAAAAAACTACCAACACAGTCCACCTTTAAACATTTACCGACTTGTGAATATGATTTGATTTGATTAACTGTAAAAGGTTGCATAGTGTCTCTCTCTTTTTTTTAAGATGATCAATTAAAACAGAGATACTCAAGTGCATCCTGAGACTGGTACCCTGATGATATGCCTGCCTGTCCTGCATCAAATGCATGTGTGTAGTGATGATGATGCATCAGAATCAGTCATTAGCCCCAGTGATTGCAGTGCTATTAGCTGCCTGAGCTGCATGACACATCACCAGTATGCTGAATTACTCAGATAAATAGTGACGATTCAGTTAGCGTAAGAAGACAAGGATAGTAGGCTACAGAGATGAGTTTACAATGATCATGTATCACTGAAAGTTTTAAAGCCATCTCAATTGATTGCACTGTAGCATTGATGTTGAACCTACCTACCACAAAAGAATTATACATTTATTTTTCCTTCTGTTCAATTAGGATGTGGAGAATGAAAGATTCCTTAGAACGCAGTGTTTGCGGATGGGAACCAAACTTATTGTTTGCTCATTTTATTCTCTTTATCTAAACCAACATTTACTGGCAGTGTGCTGCTACTCAGCCAACACCAACCAACCGGTCACTGTGGACACCCCTTTGGCTCTCCCTGGGGCCGAGGAGGACAAGGAGGACAAGGAGGAGGAGGAGGAGGGAAGCCCTCGACAGTCTCGTCACCGTGGCTACAGAGAAGATGGAGAGGGGAGACAGAGATGGGGAGTGATTGTCAGGTCCCTGAAGGCCATGATGTGTGTGTGTGTGTGTGTGCGTGCATGCGTATGGTGGTGATGGGCGGAGAGGGAGTGGTGGGGGGGGCAAGGTCTGAGCCTAATGGAGCATGATGGAGACCCCAGCGGCCTTGGCAGGGAGGGAGATGGCCTGTGAATAGCAAATCGATCATCATCTCTTATAGTCTCTCCACCCCCCACCTTTACTCTTAAATGCTGATCCGACAAGCTGAGAAATGGACATCCAGTCAGGCAGCCAGGCAGTGCTCCCTTGCTCACCCGCTCCCAACTCTAGCATGCATATTAGGTTTTGATGATGGCAGCGGAGCAGAGTAGGGGTGGAGGTGGGGGTGTGGGGGTAGCTGTGGGGGAAGTGGGAGTGGGCTGTGGGGGAGGTGGGAGTAAGTGTTTGCTTGGAGAAAATCAATAGGTGTGCAAGGTCATACACAATGTTTCTGCCCATATCTTTATGCTAAACACACCCAGCTGCTGCTGCTGCTGCTGCTGCCATCTTTACAGGGGTTTTAGGCACTTACTACTTAATCTAAACTGATACTAAAGGAGGGAGGAGGAGGAGGGTAGGAGGAGAAGGTGAAGGAGGAAGAGGAGGAGGAGGGGGAAGAGGAGGTGAAGGAGGAGAAGGAGGAGAAGTAGGACGAGGAGGAGGAGGAGGAGGAGGAGGAGGAGAAGAAGGTGGAGGAGTAGGAAAAGGAGGAAGAGGAGGAGGAGGGGGAAGAGAATGAGGAGGAGAAGTAGGAAGAGGAGGAGGAGGGAGAAGAGGAGGTGGAGGAAGAGAAGGATGATGTCCTCATCAGAAAGAGAAAGGAGGAGAAAGGAAGAAGAGAAAGAGGAGGAGAAGGAGGAGAAAGAGGAGAAGGTGGAGGAGGAGGGAGAGGAGGAAGAAGAGGAGGGGTGGAGGAGGAGGAGGAGGGGGAGGGGAGGAAGAACACTTGCTATCAGCATCATGTGTGATTCATGAAGACTAGGGGCAGTGACCTTGGTCTTCCCAGGTCCCTCTCCTGCATCACACCAAGCGTGGAGAACACATGCTGTGGGCTTTGTGGGTGGGCGGGACTACTAGCTTTCGGAGAATGAAATTGGAAAAGCTGACCACCACCAAGCACACATTCACAACGAAGATGGCCCTCAGTACCTTTGAGGAGTACCATCACAAATATGTGATTAGAATTTTGCCCAAATTTTGAGTTCTCATTATGATGTCATAATGTATTTGCGATATTTTTAACACAGATGTCTATAGGAGCTGTAGAGTGTTCCAGTAAAATTCTAGAAGAACCTCTAGAAATTCCTTACTCCTCAAAGGGTTAAGCACATACAGCATATGCTGTATCATGAGTATTGGACAACTAGTGGCTACACTTGTGTGTATTATGCATTTTTTCACTATGTTGACTAAGTATTATTGTAGCTGCATTGGGGCACTGCACGATAGTAAGGCATTTTTCTACTTTGTAACGCTTTGTACTTTGTAGCGATTCGCACCTACTTCAACAATTTGCAATTTATTACAGTTTTTCTCTTGAAACTGAGATGACATTATCCAAATAACATGGACAAATCCACAAAAATAATTTGCGATTTTTCACACACAAAAAAATCGTTTCATTAAATTTCAAATGCTTTGGACAGGCCTCATGTCATTGCAAACTTACAGCTAGTGAACACAATGAGCAATGAGCTCATATTCAACACATTTTCCAATAAGTAGATCTTGCTTATCTAAATTGATGAGTCAATTCTCAGTCTCAATGGCTGTTCTCTTTAAAACATGTTAGCATGATTTCACTACTGAAGTCACCATACTATGCAAACTAGTCAGCACAGTAGTCAACAACATAATATTTTCACAATTTCATTGAAGAGTAAATACATGACAATAATTTGCAGTCGGGTGAAAATGGCAGGATGGTATGTATGCAGATGTGATATTTGGATGTGTGCAGTGTACTATACTGTACGTGTGTAGCATATGCCACTGGACACCTTTGGGATCAATACATTATCTCTCCTCTACGGTACTCTGCTGTAGAATCACCGCCAACAGCAATGCAACTCAAACTAAGTGGCCTTACATCAACGACAAAGTGCTTCAGCGATGCTTTAACACAACCGTGTGAGAGCGGATTAGGCTGCTTGCTTCAAAGAAGCATTGGCATAGTTTGAGGGGGCCAGGGAGGGCATATTTTAAATGTTTTGTTTAATGCTAGTATGAAATTAATATGAAATTGAATCCTATTACATTTTTGTAAGACTTCAAATTTCTATTATATTTTTGCCCTCCTTGATGCAAAAGTCTAACTCTGCTTATGCAAAGAAGGCGGGGAAGCAGTAGACTGAGGGAGAGAGGGGGAGAGGAGAATATGAAGAGAGAAAAAAGTGAAGGAATACAGAGGGATGGAGGTAAACAGGGAGGTATGGAAGGAAGGGATGGGGAGGGAAATAGGGGAGGGTGGTGAATGACATCATGTGGAATGAAGTGAAGTGAAGGTGCAATGCAGCGCTTACACTGGCCCTGTGAATAATGAGTGCACATAGACAGTCTGTTAGCCTGAGGCATGCAAACACGGATGGGTCCAGGATCTGGAGAGCTGTTGCTGTTTAATGGTCATGGGGCTAGGTCAGTGTTTCTCAACAGGGGCTCTAAAGCCCCCCAGGGGACTTAGGGAGGCCTAGGAGGGGCGTTGAGAAGAGTAGAGCTGAGAGGGGGCAGTGCTTATTTGACATTGGGGGGCAGTAGTCTATTTTTTTATACTAAGGGGATAGGCACGCTTATGATAAGGTTCAGGGGGTGCTTGTTCAAAAAAGAGAATGGACAGGAAGGAAGAAACCAGTGCTGGACTGAGAACAAAAAAAATCACCCGGCCATTTTTTGTCTTAAACTTCTCACACATACAAGCGTGTTCACACTGTACCCTGCTTGACTCAGTGCACTCACACTGTCTATACAAATACGGACCAATGAGTCGGTTCCCTAATCTTAATTGTAGTCCAGTCCTTAAAAGAAAAAAAACAACAAAAAACAATATATCTGCCCCTGGGGAGTGCCCACTGCGAAGAGCCCCCTGCGTCCTGGAACGAACAAAGGACCGAACAGAAGAAGGAAGGAGGTAAGAACGAGGGGGAGGTTGTATCCCTCAGTCTGATGCAAGAAGTAAACTGGCAGATGCATGAACTGCAGAAGTTAACACGCGCTCACACAGTGACCTCACCATATGTGCACACTTGTACACACACAAAGTAAAACATGCACAGTGGTGGAGTCCCTCTGTCAAACCCACACATGTTGCCACACACATACAAATTACACCCATGCACGCACGCACACAAGCACACAATCTCTCTATCTCCATCTCTCTCTCTGTCTGTCTGTCTCTCTCTCTCTCTCAGTCTTTGTCTGTCTGTCTGTCTCTCTCTCTCACACACACAAACACACAAACACACGCACGCACGCACGCACGCACGCACGCACGCGCACACACACACAAACACACACACACACACACACACACACACACACACACACACACACACACACACACACACACACACACACACACACACACACACACACACACACAATCCAACAATCCCAACACGTTTCCGTGCTATTTTTAGACCAGGCCTCCCGGACCTTTTCTGGGAGTTTTGTCCAGTTGACTGGGTGTACTCCCATGTATGTCTGATAGTGCCAGGGGATAATGACTTAAAATAACCCAGTACACAGCAGCCCAGCTCTGGGCTGTGCCCCCTTATCTCCTTGCCTTCATGCGCTCATTCATTGGGCCTCAAGTCCCACCAGTGAGACCCACGTCACCATACCCTCATTGGCACAGTAAATATGTAGTGTTAATTGAGTACGTGAAGAGTCACCATTTATTCTAGAATATCCTAATTTGACTCGAGAAGTTCTGAATTAACACTGCATTTTTTATTGACTTAGCTTATGCTGCTTGATGTAGTTTATGCTGCTATACTGTTTATGTCTCTCCGGTTACAGTACATTCTGAGATGTCCATTTTTTTGGGTTGCTGCAATAATCATATGGCCGAGATATGGCTTCCAGGCACACTCTCTGTCATGTCACATTCTGCCGTAATGGGCCGAATGTGGCTGGCCAAGTGTCCAAAGAACTGGATGCTCTCTCACTTCCATTCAGTACAGTGGTGGCATGGCCAACACGTTTAGTCAAGTGGATGGGAGTGTTTTCTCCCCAGAATATGGGCCTTTATGGTCATTCTCACCATCATCATGCCCC
>NC_085869.1:51525549-51548049 GCF_034702125.1 Engraulis encrasicolus
AACAGTAACTATCTGTGTTGTTATTATTATTGTATCGTTTGGCAGTCTGGTGAGAAGCAGAAGAGATGGCTGGCATCAAACCGCGGGTGATCGCGCTGACCAAGCGCGAGGGCCAGACGTTTGGCTTCTTCCTGCGCGTGGAGAGGGACGAGGAGGGCCACCTGATCCGTAGCCTGGACATGGGGGGCGCCGCTGAGCTGGCCGGCCTCAAGGACGGGGACCGCATCATCCGGGTCAACGGCGTCTTCGTGGACAACATGGAGCATGCCCAGGTACTGTAACTGGAGACAAGGGTGGTCCTTTTGGATAGGCCATTGTAGACGGAAATACACAATATCTTGAATTTGTGCCAAAAGAAACCATTTTCACCAATGATTGCATCAGAAGCCTGATGCATTTATACATTAATAGAGTAGTTAACAGTTAATAAAATTGAGCAGTACTCAGTAATTCTTACCCTTTATATGACAATGGCATACAGTGGTGCTCATATGTTTACATACCCCAGCAGAATATACGCTTTCTCTGCGATTTCTCACAAAATATGAAGGATTACACAAAACCTTTTTTTTCACCCATGGCTAGTGACTAGCTTAAGACATTTATCAGCAATATTCTGTGTTTACTCTTTCAAAAGCATGATCACAACCCAAACTACCCAAATGACCCTGTTCAAAAGTTTACATACCCTAGTTTCTGATGCTGAATATGGCCCTGTTTAACATCAGGGACCGCTCTAAATTGTTTGTGGTAGTTGTGGATGAGGCTCTTAATGTTCTCAGATGACAAAACAGCACATTCTTCCTGGCAGAATGGTTGTTTCCTATAATATATTTGGGCGTCTTGCTGGAACCTCACATTTGAGGTTTCCCCTGAGTGGCTGAATGATGTTGAGATCAGGAGAGTGAGATGGTCGCTCAAAAACCTTCATTTCATTCTTTCTGAAGCTAATGAAGGGTTGATTTGGCTTTCTGTGTCGAAATATTGTCATGTTGGCACCGTTGGAATTTCAATTCAGAAATGCAATATGAGGAGTTTGGTTGGAATCAAGCCAATGGGCAAGGGAATCATTGCGTTGCAATGATCATTGCAAGGGAAATTGTTCAGGAGGCATAGGACAACCAAAAAATAACTTCAGGTGAAATATAGGACAACATGAAAAAATGTTTTAAACTGTACAGGAAAGAGGCACTTGAGGAAAGATGGGCTATTGGGGGTTGCCAGGAGAAAGACATTACTACAAAAATGCAAACATGTTATTTTGCATAATGACACACCAAATAACACAGTGAGAAGCATAAAAATGCCTGTGACAAGGTCATTTGGAAAAATGAGATCAATATGGAACTTTTTTCAGCCACTATTAACAGTACCATTTGGAGAACAGTCAACGGAGCCTATGATGAAAGTTACACCATCCCTTATGTGAAACATGGTTATGGACCACTGATATCATGGGGACATTTGAGTTACAAATGCACTACACTTTTGGTCCATACTCTCAGAATGATTAATACATTGCCCTGTGAAAAATACTGGAGGAAACTTGACACTCATCAGCCTTGAAACTGCACATGGTCCATTGTTTGGACATGCCAACATGGCAATATTTCAGCACAGAAAGCCAAATCAACCCGTCATTAGCTTCAGAAAGAATAAAATGAAGTTTTTGAGCGACCGTCTCACTCTCCTGATCTCAACATCATTCAGCCACTCAGAGGAAACCTCAAATGTGAGGTTCCAGCAAGACACCCAAAGATATTATAGGAAACAACCATTCTGCCAGGAAGAATGTGCTGTTTTGTCAACTGAGAACATTAAGAGCCTTATCCACAACTACCACAAACAATTTAGAGCGGTCCCTGATGTTAAACAGGGCCATATGCAGCATCAGAAACTAGGGTATGTAAACTTTTGAACAGGGTCATTTGGGTAGTTTGGGTTGTGATCATGCTTTTGAAAGAGTAAACACAGAATATTGCTAATAAATATCTTAAGCTAGTCACTAGCAATGAATGAAAAAAAAGGTTTTGTGTAATCCTTCATATTTTGTGAGAAATCGCCAAGAAAGCGTATATTCTGCTGGGGTATGTAAACATATGAGCACCACTGTATCTCAGCAGTATTTCCACAGTCTGTACAAGTTCTGCCTTTTATCTTTGTGGAGAGTGAGTGGAGCTCACAAAGCTGTGCGGAACTATAGGTCTGGTAGTGGTGAGAGTCTGACTTGTGGAGAGCATACACAGCACAGAGAAATGGAATTGGGTTTATTGTGCAGATTATGTACCTTCTACGGGACAATATGGTGTCATAGCATCAAGGATCCTTTTGGTACCCTTTAATTTGTAGAAAGGTGTTTTCCACCCCTATCACCACATTACCTTGGGAGGCACAGCATATTATATGAAACACTTGGTAGGCCTATATAACAGTTCTGCAAAGACTTACTGCCTGTGTAACAGGCTTAGGTACAGAGTAGTACCTTTACTCCTCTGTGTGTAAAATATGCCCAATTAATGCTTCTCACCTGGAGGGGAAGTGGTACAAGCTGAAAAACAGAATTTACCTGATGTCCGCCACATAATGCAGTCTTGGAAAGCTGTGAAGCGAGCAGAGATTAATAGTTAATTTCTGTTGGAATGGTGTGGTTCCCAAACTTTTTCAGTGGGCACCCTCTTTTGGACTGAAGAACATTTTCGAAATGACTCCAACCACCATAGTCCTAGCCTAGCAATGGATTTGTAACAATATTAGCGGACAAACTGTTAAGAAGAAATCGAACGATATTAATGGACCAAAAAATTGTCCTGGTGGTCCCCCAGTTTGGGAACCACGGGAAGGCACAGTCTGGTAAAATGAGACTAGTGTAGTGTGTTCCATCATCCCTAGTTAGTGGGATATGTGCTACAGGAGCCCAGCAAACTAACTTTGAAATTGTTGGTGGCAACATTACAAATGGAAAGGAAATACATTACCAGGAATGTTTATTTAATTTCTCCCTGGGGATCAATAAAGTTACTCTACTTTACGCAACAGTACATCTTATGTAGCCTCTTAATGCAAATGGGCACTTGCCTATACACTCTTTGCTGAAAACACTCAATACGACAATGCAAGGAGTATTAGGTAACCAATAAAGACTTGGTCATTACCATTTTCGGGACAATAAGGATTACACAGGCTCTGCATTAAGGGGTTAAGGTTCTTGTTAAGTAGGTACACTTAAACAAAGATTTATAACACCACGCAACACACTACATCCTCGCACTGCACCATATGGTTTAGGGTTAGATCTGTATCATACTGTAGTGTAAGTACTGTACATACTATTCCTTGTGTAATATTGAACATGAACTGTTTCGGTTTCATTGACTAACATTAATGACGAAGTAGCCTACAGTCTGACGACAAGTGTGGTAATTCCCAGTAATACTAATCATAAAACCAGCAGAGAAAATTTCCCCCAGTGTTTGCATAGTCTGGTACTGTAAAGTAAACGCTCTGTGCTTTATCAGCCTGAAGCACAGCCTACCTACCAACTACTTCCCCCATGCCACTATTTCTTTCTCTAACGTCACGGTGAGTTTATCTGAAACACAAACAGCCTGGCTCGCTTGGCGTTGAGTGTAGTTAGCTCCGAATACTCAAGACTAAACGTGATTGTACAAAAAAAAATCAACAATTACATCATGCTCTGCGGAGGTGTGAGTCACTTGAGATTTGATGTCCTGGTGTCCTGTGTTTAGGTGGCGGAACTGGTGAGGAAGAGTGGGATGTCAGTGAACTTTCACGTCCTTGGAGAGGCTGCCTACAAGGAGGCGAAAGAGAAGGGATGGGACATGGGAGAGATTCCCCGTCAGAACGTCATGAACGGGGCTGCCACAGGCCCAGCCGTCAAGCCCAAGCTCTGCTACCTCCTCAAGTCCACCTCAGGCTACCAGTTCTCTCTGAAGAGTGTGAAAGGCACGTCAAGGAATACCAGTAAACTCGTTGGAGTTTGAGCCTTTACATATTTGTGGCTTAATTGTTCCTGGTGTCGAAATGATTGATGGATTTGTTTGTTAATTACATTTTTATTCCATATATTGTGGAAATACAGTTTTTTCCTCATTAAGCATATTATCTGTAAAATCCTATTATGTTTAGCTTAAGTTTAGTAAGTGCATTAGAGATAATTAAGGCTTTACTTGTGAATCACATTATATTACATTTGGATGTGGATAACAGCGTCTGCCAAATTTAATGCAATGAATGACTTCTCTTCTGACTGACAAGGAAGATAGGCCTTAAGGAAAATGATCATTTTGAGACATTGAGGTTTTGTTTGTGAATCGATATGTTCTGACTGACAGGGGGGCATTAGAAAGTCAGCAAGGCATTTGTGAGACATTGAGGCCAAGTTTGTTTGCGAATAGCTGTCTTCTGACGGACAGGGGAGAAAGGCCTAAAGTTAGCTAAGCATCTTTAAACATCAAAGCTTTCTTTGTGAATGGGTGTCTCTTCTGACCACCAGGGGAGAAAGGCCTGTTCATGATGGATGTGACCAAGGGGGGCTCGGCTGACACAGCAGGGGTCAAGGACAACGATCGCATCCTGGAGGTCAACGGGGAAAATGTGGAGGACGCCACCCATGAGAAAGTCGTAGAGAAGGTACCTAAGAGGGGAAGCCAAAACAAACCCTACAACTGATAATGTCCTCCAAAGCAACCTTCACAAAGTGTGTTGTTGTTAGGGCCATCTTTGTCTACAATAAGCAAAATTAAGTATCCTGATCCAGGATTTCAACTCTGGATTTTAGCTCACGTTAATTCTCAATTTTTCTACTCACCCTCAAACTCTAATAAAAAAAGTTAAAAGTCTAAAAATCTAGACTAGAGGCCTTGATTCATCCGTCCTAATAAAATACTGGCATGTTGTTGGCAGGTAAAGGCCTCGGGCAACACTGTGATGTTCTTGCTGATAGACCAGGAAACGGATCGACACTTCAAAAACAAGCGCATCGCCCTGGTGTCATCCCTCGCCACTGTAAAACATCTCCCCTACAAACCACGCATCGCAGATTTGACCAAAGGCTCCGACGGTTATGGTTTCTACCTAAGGAAAGAGCCGAAAATGTCAGGTGAGCTTTGGGATGGTCCGCTTGCCCACTGGCATTTCAGCTGCCTTCCTGACGTATGAAGTTTCTGCCTGGGTTAAACATAAACGATAAAGTGGCATTTTGTTTACATTTGCCCGCACTGTCAGAATTTGAAAGGCTTAGGAGGTCATGGAAGGGGTTGAGAGGGAGGGACTGGGATGCTTGGATGTACGTACCATTTTGAAATGTCAGAGGTTCTCCAGCAGAGTGTGTGTGTGTGTGTGTGGGGGGGGGGGGAATCATTGGGTAAATACCCCATTAGACACACACAGTAAACATCCAGTGTTAATTCAGCATCTAGAGAGTACTCAGGGATCCAAATACCAATAGTTGAAGATGTTACATTGAGTGCTGAATTAACACTGACTTTACCTTTACTGTGAAGGGGTTGTAATTCCGGAATACCAAAACATCTCCCCAAATCCAATGCAAAAAAAAAAAAAACGTGAAAAACGTGTCAATTGCAAAACGTATTATTGTTGTTGTTGTTGTTGTTGTTGTTGTTATTTTCTATGATTCTTTATTCACAACTGTCATCAATGCTTTCCTTCTTTCTAGGTCACTTCATAAAGGACATCGACCGTGGCGGCCCTGCGGAGAAGGCTGGCCTGAAAGACATGGACCGGCTTGTGGCCGTGGCTGGGGTGTCGGTGGACAACTGCAACCACGACCAGGTGGTGGACAAGATCAGGCAGGGAGGAAACAAGTGCTGCCTCCTAGTGGTGGACTCCGAAACAGACAAGATGTACAAACTGGTGAGTGAGTGAGTGAGTGAGTGAGTGAGTGAGTGAGTGAGTGAGTGAGTGAGTGAGTGAGTGAGTGAGTGAGTGAGTGAGTAAGCAGGGGCTTTGCACCAAAAACATACATCGGCTTAGAAATAAGCATCAGATTTGGTATAGAGTGTAGGCCAAAAGTTTGGACACACCTTCTCATTTAATGCATCCTCTTTATTGTCATGGCTATTGATGGTATATTGTAGATATTCGTGGACATGAACACATGTAGCTCGTTTCCACTGCACGTATTTTCACGGTATAGCACACCTCAGCATCCAACATTTTGCTTTTCGACTTGCGCTCAACTTGGCTCCCATCAGCTCCAAATCCAGCTTGCCGGCTGAAGCGATCTAAACGGTGTGTTGACTCCCAGCTCACTGATTGGTCAAAAGGCTTTGGTGTGTTAAGGCCTGTATAGTTTTATAGAGACTGACCAAACTGGTGAGTGAGGGGCTCAAGTGCATATGTGTTTGAGCTGAAATTGTAGTACGTACGTTTTGAGATCATTCAACCTTGTTCAGCATTTGACACCAACATATCTGAGATTCTGCGCATGGATATGTTTCTTTCACTAACAAACTTTGAATAGGTAGCATAAGGTGTTAATATACAACTAGAAGAATGGCATGGTTTGGGATAAATACTGTTACACAGTGCTGCACCAGACATAGTAAACTGACAAAGTATTTTGTTCTTCATCAATATTGCAGTGTGTAGCAACTGTTTTAATTATAGTTTTAATCCAATAGGCCCTATGTTGTTTTATTTTCCTCCTCTACAGGGCAAGGTGTCCCCTCTCCTCTTCTGGGAGGAGACTCAAGCATCTAAACCTGAACCAGCCAAAACCCCAGAGCCCAAACCTGCTACTCCTCCTCCATCTTACAAACCTGAACCCACACCAGCAGTCGTGCCCGTGCCTGTGCCCACTCCCTGCCCAGTGCCCCCACCCGCAGACGACTATAAGCCTAAACTGTGCCGGATGGTGAAAGCTCCTTCTGGGTTCGGCTTCCACCTGAACGGCATCCAAGGAGTGCCAGGACAGTACATCAAAGAGGTACAGTACACACCGACACGCACGCACACACACACACACTGAATATTGTATGTGTACTGCGTCTGTCATACTTTGTCTATGACATAGTCCATGCCAATCTGTAAAGGTATGCATTGCATATACAGTAGTCTGTGATGTGAATGATTCCACCAGGCATTTGTTAGACAGACTGCAGTTGCACCTGTTGATCATTTTAGTTTACCATGGCTTCCATCATAAGGATTATTAATTTACCACTAAACGCCTTTCACTTTCCACTAAGTTGTAGATGCTGCAGCTAATCAGTCTGATATTGTCCATTGCATACTGCTGCTGTCATACTGTGGGGACCCGCTAGGGAGGCCATTGCTCACATGAGATGAGACTGTCTTATATAGAGAAAATTTGTCCATGTTACATGAACATTTTTGATTGATTCATTGGTTAATAGATTGATTGATTGAATGACTAGGTAACCCTAGCTCTAATTACAATGACAAATGGCGATCTTTGCTTTGCGGTGTGCACTACCCCTATTCCAACACAACATCCACCATTTACAGGTGGTGAAGGATGGCGCAGCAGACAAGGCGGGCCTGGAGGACGATGACATGGTAGTGGAGGTGAACGGCAAGAACGTGGAAGGCGCCACGCATGAGGAAGTGGTGAACATGATCCGCAACACCGGAGACACGCTGGTGCTCCTAGTGGCCGGAAGGACTACCTACGACCACCTGAAGGCCTCTGGGGTGGCCATCACCACTGCCCTGCTGGGAGTCGAGGTCGCTAGGCCCCCCAGCCCGAAGCTCCCAGAACCCGCTCGGCCTCCAAGCCCAAAGCTCCCGGAACCCGCTCGGCCTCCAAGCCCAAAGCTCCCGGAACCTGCTCGGTCTCCAAGCCCAAAGCTACCAGAGCCACCTGCTCCACCCAGCCCAAAGCTACCAGAATCACCCAGGCCTGCCAGCCCCAAACTCCCTGAGCCAGTTGCCCCACCCAGCCCAAAGCTTCCAGAATCACCCAGGTCTGCCAGCCCAAAACTCCCTGCCCCACCCAGCCCAAAACTTCCAGATTCACCCAGGTCTGCCAGTCCAGTTGCCCCACCCAGCCCAAAGCTTCCAGATTCACCCAGGTCTGCCAGTCCAGTTGCCCCACCCAGCCCAAAGCTTCCAGAACCACCCAGGGCTCCCAGCCCAAAACTCCCTGAGGAACCCAGGCCTCCAAGCCCAAAGCTCCCAGAGCCAAGATCCGCCAGCCCACAGGAGGAAAAGAAGGAGGACAAGAAGGAAGAGAAAGTCGCGGAGAAAGAGGCTGCCCGACCGGACACACCTCCCCAGCCACGTGCAAGAGTGAGTGTTATCACACAGCATAGTTCCAGTATTTTACATGTTAATTCTTGAAGAAACGGTTATGATGAGAACCCTGCGTTTCAGATAACAAATGTTAAAAGTATTCTGCGTTGTTTGATCAGATTACTTATCATGTTCAACTAGTCTGTTCAACTAGTAATCTGCTGTCAACATTTTGATCCAAGGTGTTGCCACCTGTCCCGGTTTTACCTGATTACATATACATATACACGTACATAAATACATATATTTTCTCTGACACTGAATGAAGAATGCCAATGATTACAAGAAAAAGTGCCAATTGATTGTGGCAAAACGTTCAGATTTATCTTGGACAGAGGTGGCAACCCTATTCATTCAACTTTATGTGGCCTAAGTGCTCCCCCATGAAAAGTACCGTAACTTTAACACGTCTTATTTCCCCATCCGCTTTTTATAGGACATGATATAACACGTTTAACCACTGTTGCTAAAGCCTTTCCGACAGATGGTCCTGTTTGCTTACTTATGGCCTACTTTTATGTTCACCACCTTGATATTCCTCTTTGTTCTCTTCCAGACACCATCTGCATCGTCATCTTCAGGCGAAAGTTTGGACGAACAACTTTAATTATTTAACATCAGTGTCTACAAATATTGTTATTGGTTAATTTACTCTTTAAATGTTATTTCTACAGAACAGAGTTAAGCTACCTGACAGAAAAATGTTGATCAGAAGTAATTTCAAAAACTTTGTCAAGGTTGTATTTATAAAGTATTTTCCACTACACAGTATCTGAGGTCTGGTAAGCTGAAACTACGTCGATGATGTCGACAATGTTCAAAGTGCTCTTGTAGGGACAAATAATCTGATCTGTTGAGCCCTGACAAGATAACACTATCAACAGATGAGAGCAATAAACATTTCAATAATTGGCACCAGCCCTTGTACATTGATATCATATATGCATGCTGTGTTAGTTTGCAGTACGTTGACAGCCCTTATTTTCAGGGAGTCACATGTTAAGAGATTAAGAAACGTGAATGATTAGTCATTCAATTCACTCCATATAAAAAATAATTTTGTTGTATTATTAAACTGGGGCAGAGGTAGCCTGGAATGATTCGAGACCGCTAAATCAACGAGATGAGGTTGTGTCAAGAGACTGTTGTGGTGATCTTATGATTGCCCAGAGGGCGTTTGTCAAGGAAGCTTCTTCGGATTGTTGCCTGAACCACTCCAGATGTTCTATTTTTGTGATGAATGCGGTGTTGTTAAATTAAACTGATTTCCTTGCCAAACCGAATGCTGTATATTATTTGACCACAACCAGGTGTTCAACAGGCACTGAGAAGCTCAAACCAATGTTTAACAAAGACATATTTATTACTTTCAGAGGTGACATTTTTGTCAAAAGAAATGTTCACTCGAACTTCACTTGTTCCATGTATTATGTTTTTCTTTTTTTTTCGGAACAGCAACAAGATCCCATAGCTTTATCATTAACGACATCTTAAACCCCTTGGCTGGTTATGCTTTGTTGACAGTATTCAAGAAAGAGAAAACAAAATATACAATAAACAGAGTCACTGGCTACTGATACAGAGCCAGTGTAA
This sequence comes from Engraulis encrasicolus, assembly GCF_034702125.1. Taxonomy (NCBI): domain Eukaryota; kingdom Metazoa; phylum Chordata; class Actinopteri; order Clupeiformes; family Engraulidae; genus Engraulis; species Engraulis encrasicolus. The sequence goes on from NC_085869.1 coordinate 51,535,438, forward strand.
TGAACTCTGAGGTGAAGCGAAGAGGTCTCCGTTGCAGTTCAAAGGCAGCAATTTTACCACAAGAACACTTTAGCAGGGCCAGTGTCTCCATTCAAATTGCATTTTTGATCCAGAATCATGGTCCGTGTTAACCTGTCCAATAACAACAATCTTAATGGGTTTCAATAAAATGGCCCCTGAAACATACCAGGCGGCATTGTAGAAACCTTTATGTTCCTAGTGCAATGAACCCAAAGATAGAGCAGAAAGAGAAACAGAGAAAGCGTCTAAGAGTGAGGAAGTGACCAAAAGAGAAAGAAAAAGCACAAGAGAGTAGTGCTCAATGATCAGTAGTCTTTGCTGAGACCATGATGGCGACAATAAGCGACAAACATCAGTGATTTTGTTTGTTATTTGTGTGAGAACGGAGAACTGGTCTGATATAATGAAGGAGTAGTGAATTTAAGGCTTAAAGCTATTTATGCCAGCAGTAGCAATAGTACAAGCCTGGCCTTCATTCGCCCTTTCAGTGGATCTCACCCAAGAGGATACATGAAATAAAAAAATAAAATTAAAACTCAGATCACAAAGAAAATGAAATAAGTCAATAAAATGAAAGAAAATAATTTGGATCTACAGTGGACCTCTTTAAAAACTTTACTCGTTTGAATGATTTTTTCCTCCATCCAAACTGAATTACTTCTGTTAACCCCGAGGAGTCCCTTACCGAACCCGCACAGGGCCTGCAGTACATGTGCCCTGAGCTTAATCACTGCAGTAGGCCGGCTTCTCAGGAAGCCACGGCACAACAGGCCTTATCCTTTTGAACACCACAAGGTTGCCATCAACATTAAAACAGCCACCTTCAAGTAAAAAAGAGGAGGGTGAAGAGCACTTCACAAACATCACGTAAGGAGCTTTTGTGATGAAAACTATCAATCAAAGAGGGGGGGGGGGGGGGGGGGGTGATGAACAGAAAATTAACAGCAGTCTGTCCAACCACAAAAATCAAAACTTCAAAAAGTTAAAAAAAAGGAGGCTTGGGTGCGTATACTGTATGTTCAAGTGTGTGTATGTGTGTGTGTGTGTGTGTGTGTGTGTGTGTGTGGATGTAAACATTAATCCGTTTCCCATCCCCCCCAAAATGTCCTGATCATCAGAGGTTCATGTGTTTCTCTGGTGCCTGCTTGTGTGCAAGGTAGAGGAAGAGGATGCTGGACAGGGCACTGACGAGGAAGATGACGTCAAACCAGCGGTGGTAGAAGTTGAACTGGAGCTCGCCCAGCACCTCTGTCACGATGCTGCGGTACTCCAGGGGCATGCTCATACGCATTAGCAGCACCGACGACACAAAGTACATGCCCTGCCCAAGACAAGAGAGAAGTTAAGTTAGCGTCGAACACAAATGTCATTACACCACAAAACGTTATTAGCAACACCAACGACACAAAGCACATGCCCTGGCCAAGACAAGAGAGAAGTTAAGTTAGCGTCGAACACTAATGTTATTACAGCACAACACATTAGCAGCACCGACAACACAAAGTACATGCCCTGGCCAAGACAAGAGAAAAGTTATGTTAGTCTATAATACTAATGTCATTACAGCACAACACATTATTAGCAGCACCAACGACACAAAGTACATGCCCTGGCCAAGACAAGAGAGAAGTTAAATTAGCGTTGAATACTAATGTCATAACAGCACATTAAAGATACACTGATGTATAATGCCAATATCATTAGAGCACATTAAAGACACACAGACTCACATACTGTATAGAGACAAAGATAGCTAAATGAGTAGGCGAAGACATAACTGCCCTTACAGTAGTTGCTTTGGCGAGGGTATAAGGGGAGAAGTTATGCTAATGTATATCGTGTTAATGTCATAAAGACACACAGACAAACTTATTTAGACACAGATAGACAAATGAACAGACAGATGCTGTGGTTATTTAGAGGCATGCTCATAGGCATTAGCAGCAATGACGACACAAAGTAGGCCTCCATGCCCTGGCGAACATTTGAAGAAAGAAGGGAAATGTTAACGATAAGTATCAGACAGACATACAGAAAGACATGCATCAGCAGGACAGACAGTATAGTACATCTCCTGGATAAAGATGTTGAGGGACATAATGTCAACGTCAAGACATACAGAGACAGACAAACATAATTTACACCACCAGCAGGGACAACACAAAATACATCCAGTAAGGTCAATGTATAATGTTATAAAAACAGGGCCATGCTCATGTATACAGAGGGAGAGACAACACAAAATACATGGGAATGGATGGTTTGAAAAGGGGAACTGTAATGTCAAAGAATGGCAACGATACTGACATTCAGAACACAGTGGTTACAAATAGGTGGACATCCCAAATGTCCTGGTTGGTTGTTCCAATTGGTTGGTAAGTAGCCAACTCACTGTATCAGCTGATCAAGAGGTTGATGAGCTGATTACTCAAATGACCAACCGCGCAGACAGAAATAATCACTTGATATGGCATGATTTTTTATTTAGGTCACCCAACTTATCCGTCTCTGAAAATAAAACAACAGCCAATAGGATTACACACATGTTGACCTAACCTCACAAAGTCTTACCATGATTTGAGCCAGGACGAGCACTATTACGTTGGAGGATTTACTACTTGAGATGGCGTAGAAGAACTGTGAAAGTGAAGCACATGAAGAAATTAACATTTTTATGACATCATCTCAAACACATTTTCTGTACCCATACCCAACAGTTGCTCAAAGAAAATAAGTACAGTAGTAAACATAAGTAATTGCAGCAAACCTATTTATGCTTTTTACAAACATGGACGAGGGCCAAAAGAGGTCACGTAGAACCACAGACATGTGGGCAAGGCGAGAGAACCAAGAGCGCTGGTATTTTGATAATTTAACTGCTGCAAGGCTCAAAGTACCAACACTTTAACTGGAAACCCATTACTAAGTAATGATGTACTGGCACTACTGCTACCCTTCAGTACTGCAACAGTGAATAATATGTACGTAGAGTGGACCCCTCCTTTACCAGTGGCCTAGGACTGCAATAATGATGTAACAGACTATACGGTACGTGATATGTAGTCATCTGCAGCCATCTACAAGTATACAATATAGCGAGCCCCACCTTGGTGAGGGTGATAAGCAGGCCTCGTATGGAGGTGACGATGATGATTCCCACCAGAATGAAGGAGATATGCTGCGACCAAAACTTCACCTAGGGGATCAGAGGACAAGGCAATAAGACATTTTGTTAAATCTAATTTCAAACACAGAGGCAATTTGGTACAGTACTTAACAAACATGAGAACAACAATAAAGTGTGATTCATGAATCGATCGAACTTTTCTAATACAAAACATAACTAATATATATAAATGGGATCATCTATAAAATCGGAATCCTTTAAAATGTTAAAGATATCACTGTAGCACATCTGTTTATGCTCACTGCAAAAAATCCTGTCAGTAATATGGTGTTCACCATGAACTGTAACAGGGTGTTCTTCAGGTGAGAACACTCAGAGTGTTATTGTGGTAGATACTATTACAGATAATGTTAAGTGTTTCAAAAGACCCTTAGACAAAAAACACTTAAAAACGGACGACCCCTGTGAACCCATGAGGTCATAAAGCCTTTGAGCTAAATGATTTATGCGGAATACAAGGGGAGAAATATTAAACCACTACCCAAACACCTTTTGCGTACACACCTTAAAACACTCCAGGAATGATCAACTATATTTTAACCTGCATGCACTTCTGTGTGTGTGCATGTGCGTGTGCACGTGCGCACATGAGTTAATGTGTATACCTGCGTGTGTGTCAGAGTGTGTATAATCATATGCGCATGTGCATGTGCTTACATCAAACTGGATGCCGAGGTAGTTGACAGTAATTTCAATGCCTCTGGTTACTGGATCCGTCTTGCCCACACGGTCAAAGACTATGTTGATGGTAGCCTGGAAGAGAACCCCAACCGTTTCACAAACTGAGGACAAATACTTGTGCGTTTTAAATAGAAAATGGTGTCATGTAAAGCAGTGTTTCCCAACCACTGTGCCGCGGCACACTAGTGTGCCGTGAGAGATCGCCAGGTGTGCCGTGGAAAATTCTTGGGGATTTTTTTTTTTTTTTTTTAATTCATCGTTATTATCAGCAAATAATTTCTATGTCATTTTCTAGTAGCCTAGTGTCTGCTGTTGACTGGCGTCCTAAGCATGAAATAATTCCTTATCACTAGGTGGCAGCAGGTAGCGAATTGCATTGATGTATCTTCAGTAGCCCAAACAAAAAGTGTCCATTATCAGCTGCTAGTCAAAACAATCCTCCAGACGTGACTGATAGTTAACTTTGCTAGCGCTGTTTCTTCATTAATTAGGTCAGAAAACCAAAATCCTACCCTGAAACAGATTTGTGTTTTGCTTACAACCTTACTGAAAAGTTAAACGAGTGAGGTGGTGGCATGATTAAGCACACAACGTAGTTTGTTGGTCTGCGTGCTTTCTATTCGAGTGTGAGGATGCCGAGACCCTTCAAGCCAGACTATCCAACTGCCGGTAAGCATAATTAGCCCGGTTTTAGGGAAAGAGGAAAGCGATTACCTCCCGTTACCTTGCGGGGAAACTTGCACCTTTGTCACAAACACCCCAGGCACCGTTTCCAATCAGTTTTTAATAATAATATGACCGAAATATCTTGCATTTGAAAACATGAGATTTCCGCCTTTGAGTTAATGGAGCGCTGTCAAACTGTCCGACTTCTTCTGACCGACCTCGTCCTTTTGCAGCGCTGTGATTGTGGTCAAACAGCATTTTAGGGCGGGCCTTAGCCAAAGGTGAAAGGCGCATAGGTTTCACATTAAGATTAAGTAAGTAAAATATACAGAGATTGATATTTGTACGCATCTTCATTGAAATATTACCCAAATGTTGCTACTGTCAGAATAAGCATTATTTTCTGTATTCCTGCTAATAGAATGCTTTTGGACAGAATAACAATTTGTAAATTGTAGGCCTACTTTGAAGTTTATAGCTTCTTTAAGAAGTGATCATTAAGTGCACTTTTTATTTGAAAGAGGAAATATAAAATATGACAAAAAATACAGTTTTGTGTTTGTTTGATTGCTATTCAAGACACTTTGTAGCCGCTGTAGGCTATTAACAATATAGTCATTCTTATCAGAGAATAATTTGTTTTCATTATTTCATCATTTTTGGTTGGTGGTGTGCCGCGAGATTTTTTCAAGGGAAAAAGTGTGCCTTGGCACAAAAAAGGTTGGGAAACACTGATGTAAAGCAGCGTTGCATGGCTTTTTTGTAATTTACAGAACTTGGAGCAAATGCATTTGTGTAGACTTTGTAATAAAGCACATCGTGTCTTACCATAAATATTTTCCAAACACAATAGATGGAGAAGAAATACCCCAGGAAGTTGAAGTATTTCCCCTGAAACGTCTTTGAATATTCTATTCGCTCCTACAAAAAGGAAGGGATAGAGAAGAAGAAAAAGACAGAAAAAGGAGAAAAGTCCATTTAATATTATGTTGTGTATTGGTGCTGTGTGAATCTTACATTCATTGTAAACCATTCCCTATGAAATTTCACAGCACTACAGTCCTTGGCATGTGACCGCATAAATGACTGAATTCTAAGTATCGTTCTCTGCTCACAGTCTTATGTGGACAGGTTTATGAGAGACAATAAAATATATGTGCTGTCTGTGTGCGTGTGTAGACAGTGAGAGACAGAGAGAGAGTGTGTGTGTGTGTGTGTGTGTGTGTGTGTGTGAGAGAGTGTGTGTGTGAGAGAGAGAGAGAGAGAGAGAGTGTGTGTGTGTGTGTGTGTGTGTGTGTGTGTGTGTGTGTGTGTGTGTGTGTGTGTGTGTGTGTGTGTGACCTTGGTGGAGTGGAGGTCTACAGTCTCGAGGAAGAGCTGTCTGCTGAGCTCCTCTAAAGCATCCACCTCCTGCTGGATCAGGGACAGATCTGGTCGTGCTTAAGGAATTATAACACATCTCAGCTTCTCTTCAAATCCAGTCATGATCATATGATTAATGGCCTCAATAAAAATCCCTCCAATCCCTTTTCGTAATGCATGACTTAAAAACGTATGTGGCAAAAACACACAGGCATTATATTCAAATGCAAAGACTCTACAGACAGACAGACAGACAGACAGACACACACACACACAGCTAGGCAATTAATCGAAAAATGAATCGAACCAATTACTCGTAGTAGTAGTGATAATAGCAGTGATCAACCGCATTAAATTCCTAATTATTGTCTATTATTTCGGTTATTGGGAATCAATCGTCTCCAACTCACTTCCTGTCAGCTCATCACTCTCACTGTGAGATAGTGGTACAGAAGGACCATAAAGGTATCAGAAAAAGGATACTCTCGCTGCCCGTTGGTGAAGAAGTGACACTCTTGATCATCCCCCAGAATCCTGTCTGTTTGTTTTGGTCCTCTCCGCGCTGGAACATCTGTCGCCTCGTCATAGCGATCCTGCACCACGGCAACAAACCACAACAAAAGGATCAGTTCTGATCACCTCTGATACTGTAGTCAAAAATACTTCCAAAACTTAGGATGTCAAACTCCGGCCCAGGAGCAGAATCTGGCCCGCCGGGGCATTTTATTTATCCCACGAGATCGTTTTGAATGCGTTATACAGATGGCCCACATAATATACAGCATAAATAACCCATAGCCCATGACCTGGACATCAAATTGGGTGTGTCACAGGAATACACTCGTGCAACAGACAGCCATATATGAACTGCCATGTATGTTGAGAATGAGTGTTTGTGAAATTTGACTTTTGATTTGGCCCTCAGAGAATTTGAGTTTGACACCCCTGACTTAGGACATCCCATATAACTGCAGCTTGTCCATCTCTCATCTTAAACCGAGCAGACATAAATGGGAATTAAATCATGCAGTGTGTTTTTCCTTCATTTCTGCGTGTGTGGAGAAGAAAGTGCGAGTTGCATTCTCTTACCTTTTCTTTTTGCTGACAATCATGTCCATTGTTTGAAGCAGTCTCCTCTCCAAGGCCAAGATATCACTCTCTGTCACGTTACTGCAAGGAAAGGCAAAACATTTCAACAGAATATGCAAACGTCCACATCCTCTTCATGAATCAACGAAAAAGGAATAATCTACAGCAAGACTGTCTGTCTACATTGTAGAGTAATTCTTATTCCTCAAAGAAACACTAAAGACATGGTGCCTATTTGCTACTGTTTTAGTCTAACTCCAAAAACACAGGGCTGAAAATGCAGTTTCATGAATCAATTCATTCTTTCATACACACCATATTTTTGAGTGCTTACAAAATACATAATATGTGCATGTGCAAAGGTGTGTGTAGGTTCTTACCGCAGGAAGTAAGACATGTAGGTGTAGGGACAATTAACAGCACCGAAGCCAGACAGCAGAGCCATGAGTGTGACCCCTATTACCCCGACTCGACTAATCAGTTGCTCGATGGATAGAATGCCTTAAGAAATAATACAAAAACACACAGCCATGCATCACAAACTAGACAATAAGGCCACATTATAAACTGTATGTGCACTGATCCTGTACAGTACGTAGGTCGAACTAAAGGCAGTCTTTCTTTCCTGTTAAATTTGTGCCAAAATTGTTATTATTTCTTCACAGTAGCTGAGTAGTAAGTTTACTCAGTTTATTCATTGACTATGACTAAACAATGCATATGCTTTTATGAAGTTCATACGATGTTTATTTTTAGGCTACAAGAAAACATCTGCAGAAAAAGTGCTTAAGCTTACCGTGTTTAGGGCTGAGTATGGGAAAGGGGTCCCCCAGTTTCCAGAAGAAGTACATGAATGTGAACCACACCATGCAGGCAAAAAGGAGCTTCTGCCTTTGCACTGAAACAAATGGGAAAAGTGTGTTCTGGTATAGCTAATGTTTATCACAGTATTTCTCTGGAGACTTAGCATTACCAACAAGCTGTTCACAGAGAGATGACCGCACAATAACAAGTGAGAGCTAGACATATAGCAATACCACCAAATGAAAATATTTGCCAAAACTGTGTGTAGAGATGTATATCGTATTGAGAATTAATGAAGCTACTGAGGTCAAGAGAAAAATGCACTGCAGTATGATGTACTTACACAGTCTGATATTGCTGACAACAAAGTAACCAATGTAGAAAGGCACCACAAAGATAAGAACCAGCAAAATCACATACAGGTTCAGTTTCCAATGGAAGTATCTTGACCTACAATTGCAATCAGGGAAAAAGGTGAATGAGACGTTAAGATAGCTGCAAAGGAAATATTGAGAACTCTGTATGATTGGGTTTGACACTTACGTGCTGCTAAGAGCTCCGAGGATTTCAAATATGATTAGTTCAAACATAGTGCAAGAGAAGGCGAAGGTGATTGAAAACACCACCTGGACGACATACTGTCGAACCTGCAAAGGAAACGAGTGGCACTGACTGTTATTCCCATTGTACTACGGAGAGACCAATATCATCCAATTAAGTCGAAGCAAATAACTCTGAACACATTTCACAAAACATTTTGGCTGGCAGGTGTAACCAAAATCAGATGATCACTAGAATACCACTGAATCGTACCTCATAGTCCTTGAACAGTTGTCGCATAAAGAAGAGCCAGCCGAATCCGAAGAACAACACCTACACATGTGAGACGTTCTGTTGTAAAACGTGTTCATGACTCCAATATTAACAAACTTGGTGGCAATGCATAGCAAATCGTATTACACTGTTCTAGCAAGCTGGCGAAGTGCTAACAGGTACAACATGATACTTGCCTGAGAGGTGAACATGATCACTGAGTCAACGAAGAAAGACATTTTGATGACTATGCGCCAGTCCTAATGGGATAAAACGACGCTTACACAATTTGTGGATGCAAATGACCTCTTTCACTAAATCAACTGCATATTGTAAAGATCACAATGTTGCAGTGCAGCATTGTTATCAAGCTGTCAACTTCGAAATTTACCAACGTCATCAAATGGGACGTCAACAGGTCGCACAAGATCATTTCCGTCGCATAGCTATGACACCAAGTAATTCCAACCAATCGGAAAGATGGTCTAAATTGGCATAACTGAATGATACAGAATAGAGTTCTCGAAGGAGCGCTTTGTGGAAGAAATGTGTGTTTTTGTTCTAATCTGGAATCACATTACATTATTTTTTTTATCAGAAGTGGTGGTGGTACTGTTTCATTTTAGCATTATGAGAGGGAACCATACCATTTTAGCAGCAGGGGGCAGTAGAACCACATCAAAAGGCCTCACAAGCCAATTAGTAATAGGCCTCCTAAGTTATACATAAACAAAATATTATGTATTGCATTACTTAATTAGAATGTGCAATTGTGAATACAATTGTGAATAATAGGCTCAATAAATAATATAATTCAAGACAAAGTTCCCACACAGTTTTCAGCATTTGTGTCATTAGTTTGTAGTGTGTGTGTGTGTGTGTGTGTGTGTGTGTGTGTGTGTGTGTGTGTGTGTGTGTGTGTGTGTGTGTGTGTGTGTGTGTGTGTGTGTGTGTGTGTGTGTGTGTGTGTGTGTGTGTGTGTGTGTGTGTGTGCGTGCGTGCATGTGTGAGAGAGTGCATGCGTGCGTGTATTTGGAGTTACCACAATTGTAGTCAGTCCTTGAACATAAGACTCTCCCATGGTAGTGCATGCATTTGACCCTATACCATGGCAATGCAACGTTCATTGGGAACTCATAGTTACGGTATAGGGGAAGTATGGAAATGAGCACTGAAGACCTTTTCAGACAATGGTTTAGTGAGAGCTGGTGGAGGTATGACTACAGCTCCATTAATTATTGAGGACCAACATACACATAGGCCTAGAGCAGTGATTCTCAAAGTGTGGTCCGGGGACCACTGGTGGTCCGCGACAGAGCTCAGGTGGTCCGCGAGGGCATTTCTACTTTCCCAAGACAAGCTAGAAGTAGGCTTTATCTGTAACATTATTACAAAACTAAAGACGGCTGAAGTCACATTTTACCACAATAAGACAGCCTTGTAAATGTGAATAAAAAGTAGGCTAAGTGATTTGCAGCGAAAATAGCAGTGTCAAATAAGCACCCGTCAACTGTCATTTTAGTTGACAGGTGGTCCCTGGACACATTTTGGGGGAGACAAGGTGGTCCTCGGCCTGAAAAAGTTTGAGAATCACTGCCCTAGAGGCTACAGTATTTTGCTTATTCAGTTGTGTTGTCCTGCAGTTGTAAGTTATAGGTCTAAAGAATTTCCATTGTTCATATCTCTTCAGTCCCATAGGATCGAGGAATTGGGTATGTGGGTTGTTTTTAGTTGAAAATTAGTTCCAGCAAAGTTTCTAGACTACTGCCTTTTGCCATTTTGCTATATTAATGACTCCATACTTTCATTGTAGTGCTAAATATATTTTTCCCATTTGTATAATGACCATAAAAACTGCATTGTGTAATTGATGGCTTGGGCCATGCAAATTAATCATCTGAAGCTAATCCATTACCACACCTATCAGGCCAGGTAGGCGGAGAGCCCGAAATTGCTAGCTCTGCCATTTTTCAATGCTATTCTCATTTTCTTGTAGTCCATAATATAAAAAGTGAAGTTCAAATCTTTGTCTTTGACCAGTTCACATTTTAGATCAGATGTAGCCTAATTGTAGTACTTTTCTTAGTTGTATATTTCAGGGAACACTGCTGTCAATTCTGCAGTACAGTGCCATAGTCAAAGTGTATATTTTTGTCTTTTACTTTGCCCTCTTTCTTTCTTTCTTTCTTTCTTTCTTTCTTTCTTTCTTTCTTTCTTTCTTTCTTTCTTTCTTTCTTTCTTTCTTTCTTTCTTTCTTTCTCCCCCCCCCTCTCTCTCTCAGTCTCTGGAAGCTTCTGAGTACTTCACAGATGAAATCAGAATTGAGGCTTTTGTAATCCACCCATCAAAAGTCTTATGAGCGTCAAGACACAGTTGCTTAATATGAAATTATATAAAAATTCTTTCTTAACTTCAAGTACAAAAGTAAAATGATGACAGTGGTTTACTTATGGCTTTGAATAATGGATGGATCTCCACTTAAGTGTGGAAAATCTGTTGGAATTTAGTATCTGACTTGTATTAAAAAAAGACATCTTTAATCTGCGGAAAATGTTCAAATGCTAGGGGTGTGTAATGAAGTCTAACTGCCGAATTCAGTATGCATATTACATTCCAAGAGTCATTCATTTTGTAATGTTACCATTCCAGAACCGTCATATGTACAGTGCCCTCCATAATTATTGGCACCCCTGGTTGAGATGTGTTTTTTAGCTTCCAATTATTTTATTTTTTTTTCTAAATAATATGGGACCTTAATGGAAAAAAAGAGAAAAATCCAACCTTCAATACAAGTGCATTTATTCAGTGGGGAAAAAATCTCACATAAAGAAATAATTATTTGACATCAAATAATGTGTGTCACAATTATTAGCCCCCCTGGTGTTAATATTTTGTACAACCCCCTTTTGCCAACAAAACAGCACCTAATCTTCTATAATGTTTCACAAGATGGGAAAAGACAGAAAGAGGGATCTTCAGCCATTCCTCTTTGCAGAATCTCTCTAAATCATCCAGAGACCTGGGTCCTCTCCTCTGTACTCTCCTCTTCAGCTCACCCCACAGGTTCTCAATGGGGTTGAGGTCAGGGGACTGAGATGGCCATGGGAGGAGCTTGATTTTGTGTCTGGTGAACCATTTCTGTGTAGATTTGGCCATATGTTTAGGGTCATTGTCTTGCTGAAAGACCCAGTGACGACCCAGCTTCAGCTTTCGGGCAGAAGGCAATAGATTTTTATTTAAAATGTCCTGGTATTTCAAAGCATTCATGATGCCATGCACCCTAACAAGGTTCCCAGGGCCTTTGGAAGCGAAACAGCCCCACAGCATCACTGACCCACCCCCATACTTCACAGTGGGTATGAGGTGCTTTACAGCATGCGCATCTTTCGTGGTACGCCAGACCCACTTAGAGTGTTTGTTGCCAAAAAGCTCAATCTTGGTCTCATCTGACCAAAGCACACGGTCCCAGTTGAAGCCCCAATACCGCTTGGCGAACTCCAGACGCTTGCGTTTATGATTGTGAGTGAGGAAAGGTTTTCTCCGTGCATGCCTCCCAAACAGCTTGTTGGCGTGTAGACAGCGCCTGATGGTTTATTTGGAGACTTTGTGACCCCAGGATGCTACCATTTGTTGTAATTCTGTAACAGTGAGCTTTGGAGATCTTTTGATTTCTCTTACCATCCTCCTCACTGTGCGTGGTGGCAAAATAAACTTGGGTCCTCGTCCAGGCTTGTTTACCACTGTTCCAGTTGTTTTGAACTTCTTAATTATTCCTCTCACAGTGGATATGGGCAGCTGCAGTTGAGTGGCAATCTTCTTGTAGCCTCTGCCTGACCTGTGAAGGTCGACGCACATCTGCCTCACTTGTATGCTGTGTTCCTTTGTCTTTCCCATGTTTAAGAGTGGATAAGAGAAATGGCCTCGGTGTCACGTCATATTTATACCCCAGGGAAACAGGAAGTGATGAATTACTAATTAAATGTTCCTAC
>NC_085869.1:51550549-51570549 GCF_034702125.1 Engraulis encrasicolus
ACACACACACACATACACACACTCTCTCTCTGGAGAGGAGGAGAGAAGAAGAAAACCAATTTTGTCACATAGCAGTCTCGCATGATGCAAGTGCTTTTCCCGCAGTCGAGGCAAATTTCTGTTGCTAAACGCAAACATGCTAACCTGTGCCCAGATCAAAACCATCCCTAACCCTGACCTCCCAGAAAAGCAACGTTTCTGCAGCAAAAACGGTACAAGTGTGCCCAGACCAAAACCACCCTTAACCTTAACTTGTCACAGGGCATTGTATGGGCATGAGGAAATGAGCAAAAAGCATGTGGCACACACACGATAGATAGGTTCAAATCAACGTTGTGTTTGTACACATTGTCAGTCATGATGCCATGGCATGTTGGGCAGGGGGTGGGAGGGCTACTATGATGGCAGAGGCCTTGTGGGTGGGGGTGTGGGCTGGGATGGCAGAGGCCTTGTGGGTGGGGGTGTGGGCTGGGATGGCAGAGAGCTGTGGGGGTGTGGGCTGGGATGGCAGAGGACCGGTGGGTGGGGGGAAGCAGATGGAATGGCCTGGGTATAAGTTGTTGGTAGGGTCAGCCTCTCCTCTCCCAGGGTGAGGGATACATTGGGAGTGTGTTTGCGGCCGAGGGGGGTGATTACGATCATTTATGTACCTATTTGGTGCCGTAAGTGGTTCTGACACAAATATTTAATCTGGGACTTGCCCCGAATGTGTGAGCGGGGTTAGGGAGAAGGGTGGCAGGTTTGGCACGCACCTCGGAAAAGCTCTGCTCTCTTAAGCAGCTCTCGGGGCCAATGCCAGCATGTGTATTTTATATGGTACAAAGCCACCCCCTCTTTTTTTGACCCATCCAAATTCTCTCTCTCTCTCTCTCTCTCTCTCTCTCTCTCTCTCTCTCTCTCTCTCTCTCTCTCTCTCTCTCTCTCCCCCTCTCTCTCTGAGGACTGAAAGGAGCTCTGTATTAGGACCAAGTCATTGAGGCGCACGTCGGGCCAGATTGCTGTCTTGTGGTGGCATGGAAATTCCCTCCCGGTCCAACAATGACTACTGCAACACTTCCTGTATGTGGAGTCTGCTTGCGGACAGATGAATCATGTATTTCAGAATGTTATTCTTTGTACTCTCTCCTTTACAGTAATTTGAGTGAGTCCTGAGTGTGTGTGTGTGTGTGTGTGTGTGTGTGTGTGTGTGTGTGTGTGTGTGTGTGTCGGTGTGTGTGTCGGTGTGTGTCGGTGTGTGTGTGTGTGTGTGTGTATGTGTGCGCGTGTGTGTGTGTGTGTGCGTGTGTGTGTGTGTGTGTGTGTGTGTGTGTGTGTGTGTGTGTGTGTGTGTGTGTGTGTGTGCTGTGTTTGGCTGATGCGTGGGCGGTTGAGTTTGTTTTGTGTGTGGGGGTGGTTGCTTGTGTGTGGAAGAGTGAGTAGGCACTAGGCATGTGTGCAAGTGTAAGTGTGTAGGCCTATGTGTGTGAATCCTAGATGTGTGGATTTGTGTTTTTGTATGATGCAAAAAAACATTACCTCTGGGAAATCTAGAGGAACAACTCAATACCAGTATGACATTTCTTGGAAAAAAAACGCATTCAATATGTCAATGTCTCTTCACCAAACAAATAAAAAAAACGCTGTCACATGCTTGTGCAAGGAAACCTCCAAGGAATTTCCTCTTACTTTAAAAGAGAGAGAGAGTGAGACGTGAGTTATACAGGATACCAAAAACACAATAACAAGGCGCCACAAATAAACTAGACAGAATAGATATCTGAAAAGAATACAAAACATTTCATGGCAGATTCTTCAATTCTAAACCAATGACATGGACAGAGTCATTGAACCATTGAGCCATTGAACAAATTAACGTTGACTGTGATTTGGGTGGAGTTTACTATTAAAACACTGCATGATGAAATAATTGTTTTTGAGTAGCATTGACCAGGATCCTTCAATGTCTTAGCCCTAAATGTAGGATGTGTCCTGATTTCAAGACATAATTCAAGTAAAGTGCTGTGTAGGCCTACTTCAACGCTCATGACTAGAGTTTTCCTGAATAAAACATTGCATGACGAAAATATTCTTTCTGAATATACCATTGACCACCAACCCTCTTGGTCTCAGCCCTCAGTGGTGTAGTCTACGTAGAACACAGGTATACGCAGTATACCCACCTGAAAATTTCAGGGATTTCAGTATACCCACCTAAAATGGATTGATATATTATTTAGAATAGCACAAATACATACAGCATACCCACCTCAAAAATGCTCAAATATACAGTATACCCACAAAGGTGTAGGTTTGGCTTGGAAAGTGGTGGGGACATTACAATGGCAAATTGTCCGGTTATGCTATTTTTGCATTATATGTGTGAAAAAGTGGTTGGGACAAGCTAGGTTTATCTCAAAGTGTAGACATGTCCCCATCATCCACACCTAAAAGTACGCCCATACCGACCACAAACAAGACTACACCGCTGGTCTTACTACATGTGTGAAAAAATGCAGTGCATTTCTAATGGCTGCACTGCACTGCACTGCACTGGTGGGGGGAATGTCTCCACTCTCCACTCTCCACGCTCGGTGTTAGCACGGTCCTCCTTTATCGAGCTGCCTCCCAGCGCTGCATGTTCCCCGCGTCGTCTCTGGAGAGCTCCTTTGTGTGGCACCATTATCATGAAGTGTGCCCGCTTCTCAGGTTACCCCCGTAGTAATGAGGACACAATTACCGCCAAGAAAAAAAAGGAGAAAAAATATTCAAATGTAGTCCATTTTAGGCATGATTTTTTTTCCCCCACTCTCCTTCTTCCATGCTAAACAAGGAGAGTTTATTCAAATACATGAGTGCGTACGGAACGGACTGGGTTTTTTGATTATGTCCTTCTTAGCATTCAAGGGCTATTCCGGCACGGCTCATTTGCAAATTGATTAGTTGTAACTAGACAACATAATGAGACAAATACATTCCGGAGTGGCACTGGCTGCAGTGGCCACTCCGAGCTCTGCAATCTAGACACTCGCCGGGAACGCCACTGGCTGTTTCTTCAGCGGCTTATTTTCAGGAAGTTGGACTTTAAAGCTGTGTGTAATGTGCTGAGGGTTTTTTTCCCCCCTCCGTTTCCTATAGATCTATCGACCCAGTGGACTGCGAATAACATCACAAGCAGACTCAATATATTTCACCTTCAGTGTTTAAGGTAAAGGGAATGGAGGAGAGTGGAGGAGAGGAGGACGCAGAAACTGTGTGTGTGTGTGTGTGTGTGTGTGTGTGTGTGTGTGTGTGTGTGTGTGTGTGTGTGTGTGTGTGTGTGTGTGTGTGTGTGTGTGTGTGTGTGTGTGTGTGTGAAAGAGAGAGAGGGGGGAGAGAGAGAGAGAGAGAGAGAGAGAGAGAGAGAGAGAGATATTTGGGGAGCCTTGGAGGAGTAATGCAGTTTTGCGGGACAAGGGCCCGTTATTGAATTCCTGTCATGATGTTGGCGATACAGGCTGCTGTTGCTGAGGACTACAGGAAGCCTAAAAGCTTTCTAAAAAGCCTTTGTGTGCACAGAAACGACACACACACACACACACACACACACACACACACACACACACGCACGCACACGCACACACATGCACACACACACATGCAGGTGCAAACACACACACATGCGCGCACACACACACACACACACACACACACACACACACACACACACACACACACACACACACACACACACACACACACACACACATGCCAGCCCAGTCTCTTTCTTCCCCCGTCTCTATCTGTATCTCTCCCCTTCTTTGTCTTTTATTCTTGCCTCTTGCCTTTAGCTCTCTCTCTCTCTCTCTCTCTCTCTCTCTCTCTCTCTGTGGAAAAGTTGCCCCCTTGCTAGACTTTTCCCCAAATGTTCCCGACATTGTCCCTACAGAAAACTGACAAACATTTCCCGACACATGCACACACCTACACGCGACACCCGGCAAGTTCATTACACGCGATACCGGTTTAGCGCGTTCTGAACACATTCATATTTCACCCTCACGTAGCGCTGCACATATTTCTGTACTCACCAGTTTTCATCCACAACATCTCCGCAAGCCGCGAGGTACCCGCTGGTTTTGCTCCATCCAACATTTCCACCACAAACACCTGTAGTCCCACGCCATAGCACCTACACTGAACGCATTCACTTCCCTGTTGTGTGCCCCGCCATCAATGGTCCCCCGAGAAACCCGAGCTGTGAGAGTTGCAATGTTTTTGTACTTTTTGTTTTGATGACGTGTTTGGTAATTGCGGTTAGGGTTCCAAACTAGTGTTAGGGAAGGAAAAAATATATTTTTGATAACTGGAAATATTTGTAATGTTATTAGGATTATGGTATGTTTAGTTTTGTTATGATTTATTTCTTTATTGTGTTAATTGATTTGTGCGCCATTCTCCCGCCACTTTGTAGTAACGTGACTAATGGGTAGTCCCATAAATAGGCGGCGCTTTTGCCATTCGGGTGAGAGCGGCATAGGGAGAGCAGCTTGCTGTGAGGCTGAGACAGAGAGTACTGGTTTGTAAACAATTTGAATTTCTGAATCCCTTAGTTTATCTGCCTTTATTATTTTGAGTTTATCTTTTCAGTTTGAACAACCCTCGTGTTGATTTTTGTTTGTAGCCTTTTTGAAAGTTTTGTTTAGCACTTTTGAGCACTGTAAATAAACCAGCACTCCTAGCACAAAATCTGCACTTGTCTGTGGTCCGTCTGTCTCCTTTTACCTTGGTTGCCTAAAAGAGTGCGCATCCCTTTTTTGTGAGTTTGGACCGCGAGGTCTCATTCTTCACACGTGGTGGCAGCGGTGGGATTGTGGCGCCCCCTAAAGGCACTGAGAGAAAGGTTGACTAGACGCGCCCAAGTGCATAGTGAAAGTGGCGTACCGGCGGTTGAAAGACACTGGCAGGCTGATGTCCACCCGCCAAGAAGAAGAAGATGGTGGCACAGGAGTTGAAGACCTGGGGCAGGAAGCAGACGGGGAGAAAGTGAGTGATGCACCCGACTTCGCCTCCATGTTCAAGATGCTCCAGAGGGCCGTGAGCAACCAGGAGAAGGAGGCCATCAAACAGGAGCAGAGATGGAGGAACGTCCAGGTCCAACTCCACACTGTCCACGGTGAACTGGAAGAGATGAGGACAAGAGTTCCCGCTGCTGCTACGGTGACCGATCCTGGAGTGGTTTCTGCAACGCCTGCTGATGCTGCCGTCTCCGCTGCGCCGCCTGCTGTCGTCGCCTCCACGGCGCCCCCTGCTGTCGTTGCCGCTGCTGCGCCGCCTGCTGTCGTCGCCTCCACGGCGCCCCTTGCTGTCGTCGCCGCTGCTGCGCCCCCTCCTGCTGCTGTTCCTGTGGTGCCGCCTGCTGCACATCCCGCGACGGTCCCTGCTGGCCTGAGTAGCCAGCCTGCTACGCCGCCAGCCTCCCTGTCGATGCCTGCAGCCCCTCAGCACCCTGTGATGAACCAAGGAGGACCAGCCCCAGCGACCTGGACCCGAGCGTCGGTGCCCAAGATGGAGGAGGGAGATGACGTCGAGCAGTACATGACCACGTTCGAGAGGCTCGCTGCTGCATACCGGTGGGCCCCTGCAGACTGGGCCACGTTCCTGGTGCCCTACCTGACGGGCAAGGCGAGAGCCGCGTACGTGGCCATGGATCCGGCAGATGCCAGAGACTACACCAAAGTGAAGGACGCCATCCTAGCCAAGTTCGAGATAAACAACGAAGTCTACCGCCAGAGGTTCCGGGACCCTCGCATCCAGCCTGGTGAGACGCCCCGTGAGTTCTACAACCGGATCAAAGACCTCTACACCAAGTGGATGAAGCCCACAGAGAAGACTGTGGAGGAGATCGGAGAGACTTTAATTCTGGAGCAGTTTCTGCGCTCGTTGGCTCCTGAGGTGCGAGTGTGGGTCAAGGAGCATGATCCACAGACCGGACAGCGAGCAGCTGAACTGGTGGACGCCTACCTCGCCGCCCGCCGGGGACCGAAGGACTTCCGCTACCAGGGCTTCAGCCAACCTGCAGAGAGGGGTAAGTCTGCGGGCTATGGTACGGGAGTTGGTCCTAGGGGTGGGGAGCAGAGTAGGGGTCAAGGTAGCCGCACACCACCTCACACACCAAGAGCATCTCCACATAGACAACCGGCACCCACTCAGTCAGCACCCACACGCCCTGAGCCATTGTGTCATAATTGTAATAGGCCTGGACATTTTATGCGTAACTGCCCCGAACCACCCCGATCACGTCGTTTTGGCCCCAGGGCGCAGGTCACCACTACTAGTCTGCCCGAACTCCATAACAGAGTGCAAACTGTTGATGTTACTGTTAATGGTAGAGCAGCTAGAGCCCTTTTAGACACAGGAAGCACCCAGACGCTTGTGCAACCCCACCTGGTTGATCAGCCAGGGATGCTGACAGGGGGATGCCTACGGGTGCGATGTGTAAACGGCGACGAGCACCGATACCCCCTAGCTGAAATATGTCTGCGTGTCCATGACCACACATACACTCTCAAAGCCGGAGTAGTGAAGGGCCTCCATCATCCCGTAGTGTTGGGCCAAGATGTTGCAATTTTGCCAGAACTGGTGCAGTCTACTTCACCCATAAGTATGGTTGTGACCAGATCCCAGACTAAAAGAGTGGCCGATGATGAAGCAGAGACTCAAAAGCTCTGTGAGATGTTACCCTACTGTAATGATGAGATTACGCCCCCTGACACACACAGGCCACGCAAGGCCCGGCATCAGCGCCGGCGTGAGAAGCTCATTCGCCAAGTTGAGTCTATGACTAGTGCAGAGCAGGATGTACCTCCCACTGCAGCTCAAGATGTTTGGGATGTGCCCCATGATTTAAAATTGCTACAAGAGCAAGACGAGACACTCAAGGAGCTTTACAATAAGGCCACTGAAATTGATGGTGTGAGCACAGGCCAGCCCAAATCCCTCTCTGGGGAATACTATTTTGTTAAAGGTGGTTTGCTGTACCACCAGCCAGAAGGTGGCGGCACTGAGCAGCTCGTTATCCCCACTAGCCTGAGACCTAACATTGTCAAACTAGGTCATGATATCCCATGGGCAGGGCACCTAGGTAGTGTAAAAACCCTGCAGAGAAT
This sequence comes from Engraulis encrasicolus, assembly GCF_034702125.1. NCBI lineage: Eukaryota > Metazoa > Chordata > Actinopteri > Clupeiformes > Engraulidae > Engraulis > Engraulis encrasicolus. Next base: position 51,557,674 of record NC_085869.1, read on the forward strand.
TTCGAGCAGATTTTACTGGCCCGGCTTATACACTGACGTTCACACACACTGCAAGACATGCCTTACTTGTCAGCTCACCAGCAAACAGAAGGTTAAGCCATATCCCCTACAGCCACTTCCTGTCATTGAAGTCCCCTTTACTAGGATAGCAATGGATATTGTTGGTCCCCTTGAGCGCACACAGACAGGTCACAAATACATCCTTGTAGTCTGTGATTATGCTACACGCTATCCCGAAGCCTTTCCACTCCGTAAAGTCACAGCCAGAACCATTGCCCCAGCACTCCTACAGTTATTCTCCAGGGTAGGGATCCCACAGGAGATTTTAACTGACCAAGGCACTGCCTTCCTCTCGAACACACTTAAGCAGGTCTACAGGTTGTTAGGGATACGGGGTATTAGGACCACTCCCTACCACCCGCAGACAGACGGGCTGGTAGAGAGGTACAACCAGACCCTCAAAAGCATGCTGCGAAAGTTCGTGGGGGCCAATGCAAAGGACTGGGATCGCTGGCTCCCTTACCTCATGTTTGCATACCGTGAGGTACCCCAAGCCTCCACCGGGTTCTCTCCCTTTGAACTCTTGTATGGGAGACAGGTGCGGGGGCCTCTGGATTTGCTGAGGGATGCCTGGGAGTCACCTAGCACCACTACCACCAACGTTCTCACCTACGTCATCGCCATGAGGGAGAAGATGGAGGAGATGGCGAACCTGGTGCGAGAAAACATGGAGAACGCTCAACAGACCCAGTCCAGCTGGTATGACAAGTCTGCCCGACAGCGCACGTTCCAGCCCGGCCAGAAAGTTCTCCTGCTCCTGCCAACAGAGGAGAACAAGCTGCTGGCCAAGTGGCAGGGGCCCTTCACCATCAGCCGGAAGATGGGGCCCGCCACCTACGAGCTGGACATGCCTGGGAGGAGGAAGCCGCAGCAGGTGTTCCATATAAACCTGCTCAAAGAATACCACGACAGAGAGCCGCCGGTGAGTGACCAGCTCATGGTGCAAGCCGTGAGAGAAGAGTACGACACCCCTGAGCAGTTTTTTCCCACTGACTGCGCAGCCGGGGAACCAGACTTCTCCCACCTCACCACAGTGCAACAGGAGGAGCTGCGGGCCGTCATCCCGGAGGGCCTGTTCACCGAGCAGCCTGGGACAACGTCTCTGGCTGAGCACCCCATCCAACTCAAAGAGACCACCCCGAAACGCCAACGAATGTACCGGGTTCCGGAGCGGTTACAGCCTGCGCTCCAGGAGGAGCTGCAGGTGATGGAGCGACTGGGCGTCATCGAGCGCTCGGACAGCGCTTGGAGTAGCCCCATTGTCCTGGTGGCTAAGAAGGACGGCACCATGCGGTTCTGTGTGGACTTCCGCCAAGTCAACGCCCAGACCCACTTCGACGCCTATCCCATGCCCCGGCTCGAGGAGCTGGTCGAACGTGTGGGTGGGGCCCGATTCATCACGACGCTCGACTTGAGCAAAGGGTACTGGCAGGTCCCGCTGGCCAAGGAGGCCAGGCCCTATACTGCCTTCCGGTCACCCCGTGGGCTGTTCCAGTTCACAAAGATGCCCTTCGGTCTCCAGGGAGCGCCAGCCACCTTCCAGCGGCTCATGGACCGCGTGCTGGAAGGGACTGGAGCCTTTGCTGGTGCTTACCTGGATGATATCGTGGTCCACAGCGCCACCTGGAGGGAGCACGTGGAACATCTGGCCGAGATCTTCCGACGCGTCCACGAGGCTGGGCTGACGATCCAGCCCAAGAAATGCACCATTGCTCAGGCCGAGGTGCGTTACCTTGGTCACCTTGTGGGCCATGGTGTGATCCGCCCACAAACTGACAAGCTCGAGGCCATCCGCAACTCCCCTCGGCCTCAAACCAAGAAAGATGTGAGGTCCTTTTTGGGTCTTGCCGGGTGGTACAGGCGCTTTGTGCCTAACTTTGCCACCATGGCGGCGCCGCTCACTGACCTGACCAGAAAGTCTGGGTCAGCAAGGGTCAGGTGGGAGGAGCCGCACGAGAGGGCCTTCACAGAGCTGAAGGAGGCCCTGTGCAGTGATGCGGTCTTGAAGAGCCCAGACTTTGAACAGCCATGGACAGTCCAAACTGACGCCTCTGGTGTTGGGCTGGGGGCGGTCCTACTCCAGGGGGAAGGTGACCAGCAGCGGCCAGTCGCCTACATTAGCCGCAAACTGTTCCCACGAGAGACCCGATACTCAGCTGTCGAGCTGGAGTGTCTGGCGGTAAAGTGGGCCTTGGACACATTCCGTTATTACCTTCTGGGTAGAGACTTTGTGCTTGAAACTGACCACCGAGCATTGAAATGGTTAGGCCAGATGAAGGACACTAATGCAAGGGTAACAAGATGGTTTTTAGCTTTGCAGCCCTTTAAGTTTGAGGTTGTGTACAGGCCAGGAAAGCACAACCTGGTTGCTGACTACCTGTCTCGCCACCCCTGTGTCGAGTCTTCAGAGGAGGCGGGAAATGTGGAAAAGTTGCCCCCTTTGCTAAACTTTTCCCCAAATGTTCCCGACATTGTCCCTACAGAAAACTGACAAACATTTCCCGACACATGCACACACCTACACGCGACACCCGGCAAGTTCATTACACGCGATACCGGTTTAGCGCGTTCTGAACACATTCATATTTCACTCTCACGTAGCGCTGCACATATTTCTGTACTCACCAGTTTTCATCCACAACATCTCCGCAAGCCGCGAGGTACCCGCTGGTTTTGCTCCATCCAACATTTCCACCACAAACACCTGTAGTCCCACGCCATAGCACCTACACTGAACGCATTCACTTCCCTGTTGTGTGCCCCGCCATCAATGGTCCCCCGAGAAACCCGAGCTGTGAGAGTTGCAATGTTTTTGTACTTTTTGTTTTGATGACGTGTTTGGTAATTGCGGTTAGGGTTCCAAACTAGTGTTAGGGAAGGAAAAAATATATTTTTGATAACTGGAAATATTTGTAATGTTATTAGGACTATGGTATGTTTAGTTTTGTTATGATTTATGTCTTTATTTTGTTAATTGTTTTGTGCACCATTCTCCCGCCACTTTGTAATGACGTGACTAATGGGTAGTCCCATAAATAGGCGGCGCTTTTGCCATTCGGGTGAGAGCGGCATAGGGAGAGCAGCTTGCTGTGAGGCTGAGACAGAGAGTACTGGTTTGTAAACAATTTGAATTTCTGAATCCCTTAGTTTATCTGCCTTTATTATTTTGAGTTTATCTTTTCAGTGTGAACAACCCTCGTGTTGATTTTTGTTTGTAGCCTTTTTGAAAGTTTTGTTTAGCACTTTTGAGCACTGTAAATAAACCAGCACTCCTAGCACAAAATCTGCACTTGTCTGTGGTCCGTCTGTCTCCTTTTACCTTGGTTGCCTAAAAGAGCGCGCATCCCCTTTTTGTGAGTTTGGACCGCGAGGTCTCATTCTTCACACTCTCTCTCTCTCTCTCTCTCTCTCACACACATGCACGCGCACGCGCACGCGCACGCGCACACGCACGCGCACGCGCACACACACACACACACACACAGACACAGACACACACACACACACACACACACACACACACACACACACACACACACACACACACACACACAGATACACAAGCATATAGACACACACACATACACACACACGCACACACACACGCAACTGTGTGTTTTTTGTCACTTGGCTCGGTTTGCAAAAGCCCAGTTATTGGCACAGTATTAAGGTAGTGTACAATAGGGATATAGAATGCTTGGAGGCAGGCCGGGTAACAGAGGGCCATTGTGCATGAAATGGGAGAGGACGGAGGAGAGGCCAGCAGGCCGAGGTACTGTGGTCTCGTGCAAAGTCCTGTGCAGTCCCTACAAACATGCACCTTGCCCCTCATGTCAACGTCGCTAAATCTCAAGCTTTTGTGATTTCATTGACATGTAATTTAACCAACACAATAGCTCTCAAGTAAGGGATTGAATGAATGTGTGTAATCACAAAGACCTGCCACACGCTTTTCTTGTCACGCATGTCAACGTCTGCAAGAAAAACACCACAAATCTGCACGCTGCACACGTGCACATGTGTGTGTGCATTCTGGGTAAATGATGGTCTTTGGTCTTTTAGGTCTAAGCCCATGTTGGTGGTAATGCTTGTTATTGTCCTGAAAATCCCTTTATGGATATTGGCAGTTTTCCTTCATGCTCTTTTATATTCATTTACTGGGCTCTAATATCAGGAAATCCGGTTTGGTTGTTAGAAAATAAAACTTACTTATCACTTTGACCCACTAGTGAGTGTGTGTTTGGCTCACAAGACTACAGCAGACGTACTCAACTGGCGGACCCGGGTCCAGATGCGGACCCAAACGCAATGCCATCCGCACCAAGAAAAAATCCCATACATGCATTAAAATTATTATTTTATTTTTTATTTTGTGTCAAGCGAGATTTCTCTGCCATGCGATCTCTAGGTGCATTTCCACGAAGCCAATCTTATGACAAATAACAGTATTATTACCATGACAACTCAGTGAGCGAACAAGAGGCCAGTGCGGCCAGCGAGTGAGGCTATTTCCTGCATCGGTCCATAGCAACTTTTTCGGACCCTAGAAACATTGGAAATTTGTCAAGTGGACCTTTTCAGTTTCTAGTTCAATATCCCTGGACTACAGTAACATCTACCAGCCATTTTGGTTAGTGGTGAAAAAAGTTAATGTAGAGCCCAGTTCATGCATGGTAATTGATATAGATTTACAATTTCACACTTGTACAATTATCCATTTCCCCTTACAGTACATTCCAATAAAATATGTGACAAGTCAGAGGAAGTCAAAACTGAAAACATCCAAATTGGCAAAATGCAGGCTGGCCCTGAGGCTGCTGTACACATAAAACTTGAATGCCCTGAGGGTGTAAATATCAAGGTATATAAATGATTTCTTTGATGAAAAATATGTGGAAAGGATTCTCAACATTCAAGGTTGAACTTCAAGGTCGTTAAATTGTCAATTTCTCCTATATGTGCAGGATGGAAACATTGAAGTGCACCATCGCTTCTCTCTGACTGTCACAACTCCTCAAGTTTGCCCAGACTGTAAGGGCAGCATGCCCTCTACTTTGAAGCCTTTTTTTAAAAGCCCCGTGCCATGGATGATAATTTACTGCATGTGAAGAGTGAGTGGATATAGCCGACTGACTGACTAACTGAGCACGCAAACTGAGTCAAAATATAAAGCTGGAGGAGCCGTGCTTGGGGAAGGTATGCCAATTTGCCAACATAGCTGTACGGATTTGACCATGTCAGATCCAAAGTGGAGAACGGAGAGAAAGAGAGAGCAAGCGAGGAAGGTAGAAAGCCTTGTCATTGGCTAGCAAGCCTGGCACCACCAATGGGGAAAGCTTTCCACTGTACATGCACATACCTAAAGGCTAAAAGCAGCATTGCCTTGCCTTGCTGAGCTGTGCCTTGCCTTGCCTCTGAGGAAACTATATATGATTATATTTAAACGCGTCCGAAATACATAGGGCCTGATTTAGGGCCACGCACTTGGTGCCTAGCTGTCGACTGCTTGTAATTTCCAGCGTTACGGGGCCGTATATTCACATTTTAATAACAGAAAGTAAAGGAGTCTGTCAGTAGCCTGGTAAACCAGCGCCACCTGCTGGACGCTGAAAATTTTTCAGCTGCGGGTGGGTCTGGTATCGAACAACTATTCATTTTGAATCTTGCCCTGAATCTGGCAAGATGGTAACTAAACCAATCACAACGCAGAGATGTGTTTTGAATCAACGCGGGCGGGGCAGAGGGTTCTGGGGCGTGGTTTTGAGGGAGTGACGACATAGCAGTGAGACGCTGGGCAGTGGAGAAAGCACAAGAAACATGGCGGCGGCAATGGAACAGCGCTCGTTTGATTCTGCATTGGCATCAGACTTGGGGTTTTCGTTAAAACGTGAGCAAGAGGAGGCTCTACGTTCATTCATTTTTAAGAAGGACGTTTTCGCCGTGTTACCGACAGGCTATGGCAAAAGTCTTATCTACCAGTTAACTCCACTGGTAGCCGAAATGATGGGGCTCTTTGAAAACCCGATGGTGGTACCGGTAGTCGTCTCGCCCTTGTTAGCCCTAATGGTAGACCAGGCGAAGGAGGCGAGCAATGTTGGACTCACTGCCATGCAACTGGGCGTCGATAACCCAGCAAACATAAAAATATGTCGTCAGTGCCAGTTGGTCTTCGGAGCAGTCAGGAGGCATGGCTTTTGCTGAACGCGACGTGTTGTCTTCCAAGACAAGGTCCTCGGAGTGGACGAGGTTCACCTCATATAATGGTAAGTGGCATGCTCTTAACAACGTCAGGGTGTGTGTAAAGTATATTACTAAAAGATGACGGTAATGATTTGGTAAACGCTTCACCCTGTTGCCATTGTAACAGATGGACTGTCGCCCCGGACGTCTCCCTTTTTAATCTCAGTTTACAGTCTTTAATGTTGACTATCTAAACAAAGTCTGTGGTCGTAAGATTGAAGTTTACATGGACGTTGTGTGAGTTGAACGTGGGGCTGTTTGACTGGGAATGACAGATAAACGGCTGTGTACGGCGGCTAGAGGATACACATGCTGCGTCTTAAGTTAAATTTTACACTTTGGAAATTAGTAGCGATTACACTGCACTTCGACGAGACCAGCATGGCGTCGCACTAAAATAACATCGATGTTATGGAGCTAATGGTGCCATACCGGTGGAGTGATCTACACTAGAATCACACTGATACCGTGTATTCAGACAGTTAATACACCGAGTAAACCAACGAAAACACTTCTGACGGTGCCCATCCACTAGTCAGTTTTACGCAAGTCGTACCAACGCATTCAATTCATTTTCAATGAAATGCGGCATATCGTCGTTACCGGACTCGCAATGCATGTTGGGATTCCGGCACGGCGAGCGTGGCTCCGGTGGCACGTCAAAAAGTTGAGCTCTCCTGAAAGTTATGCAAATTAGCAGCGGCTGACGGACTGCGTTACCCAATGACTGTTGATTACATGAAGATGTCCCATGATACCTGTGGTCATCACGAAGGTGCATTTCCCTCGGTAAAAGTAGATTTTTGACATCTGTCGAACTTTTGGATGTACAAAATATAGACTACAAGCATGTATGTTGCATGTGCTTATGATGCCTGGGTTCAAATTATTATGTTCGATTTCGACCATAAGCATAACAACACGAGGCCAAGCTGTGTGTGAAAAAAACACATGTGCCGAGTTCGGTAAGAGCATTTTGAACTGTAATTTAGGGGCAGTTGGTTTGCTATATGGATAAAAACGGCTAGAAATGTAGATTGATATACTTCCTGTATATAACTCCCGGGCCACGCGAGCTGTAGTAGCAGTGCGTCGACACTGGGACATCCAGTACGTCGAGCTGCGATAACGTAACGCTATAATGGATCTCCGGCCTGAGACTCATTCTTGGGCGTGATTGTATTCTCAAACACTTCAGTGCGGTGAGCATTCCGAGAAACCATTCCCAGTCAATCGAGCCCCACGATGATCTCTCACAACGCACTTGCTCAATTATGTTGAATTAATTGTTCCGTTGATGTGGAAATAACACTAAGAAGCTAGTTTATATGGACTTAATTGCTTTGTGATTGAAGAATAACGTACTGATTTTCCACAGGGGGAAACGTGACAAAGGGAANGCCTTCAGGTAGGCCTATTGTTTTGGCAAGCTAGGAGAACACATCTGACAGACAAAAAGGTTTCATCAAAGACACACAGACAGGTAAGCTAGTTCTATCATCTGTGGAAAGATGTCTTGGTTGTACTTTACCATAGCCAAATGTTGTGTTTGAGTTAAGGACTGTTCCCCACCCCATCTGAGTTATTGAGGGGGGTCTGTGTTAACAATATCCAGCAGTCTATTAGGCCTACAATCTGTTGTCACAAGTTAACACACTGATTGTAATAGGTAGTGTGAATGTTAATGAGGATCATGTCTGTTTGCTTGATCTTAACAATATGCAACTGTACCAGTTCACCAGCGAAAATATAGGCTACTGTTTGTCTGCCAGCTACATTCTTTTTTTTCCTTTTGTGCAAGCTCCTGAAGTAAAGGACCTACACAGGACCTTCATATCAAGGACATTGACTGTGTGGATCTCGAGGTGCAGTTACCCAAAAGTTGCTACCCACGGAATACCAGGTTTTGAGGGATCCTGCCAGAGCAGAGAATCAACAGTAAGTCATATCTTAACTTCACACAAATACACATACAAGGGTGTGCCCAACACACATGTACTTTATAATATATTATTTTCTAAGTAATGAGACAAATTGAGGAATACATATTGGCCTGGTTCAGTCAAGTGGGGTTGTTGTCTGTTTCAAGCTACAGGTGTTTGCAAGGCAATTTATTATTTGTCGAAATTAAGGCAAATTTCATACATGTGTGTGACCATTCATCTTGCCACCTGTATTATTTTGTAGTAGGAAGGCAGAAGTCTTATGGCAGTGTGATGCTACAGTAATGCTTACAGTAATTTAAAGAGTATAGTTTACCTTCCTTAAAGCAATGTTGGGATATATGCCTTGCTCAAGGGCACTTTAGGCATGGATGGAGGTGTATGCAGTGGTCAGAGATTTGAGTCAGCAACCCTAGTCTGATCTTAAGACCACCTCACTAATCATTATGCCACACTGCCCACCATGTTAAGAAACTACAATATCAAGCCCCCCTTTGCCGGTATTCATGACTCATGAATTTTTCTGTTTGATTTGTTGTTATTGACAGGATACATTGAAGAGGAGACTCCGACATGACCGCCGGCATCTTGTGTTATTCACCCCCACCACTTGTAATACTGAATGCCTGAATTGTTGTTTGCTGCTCAGACTTTGTCAACAGATATGGTCTTCGACATGTTACCCTTAGGTGTGGAAACAGATTGTGACAGTCCAGCAAAATGAGCCAGACAGATAGTAACACTGAAAAAGGACAACGTTGTTCCCATGGCCTCCCACTGCAGAAGACTACAGACGTTCAGTGAAGCACAAACAGCTGTTCCTCTTGTACTTAATAATTTAGTCAGCTGGATTCTAGGTGCCACTAAGGAGCCAACAGTGGATAATTTGTCAACATTTCAATGGCATACATTAAAAGGGCAGCCTGTAATTGTTTGCCTTGCCTCCATCTTCCTTGCCACCAAGGGATTGTAGACCGATGCCCTAGTGCTCCTGTTTAGGTACAACCATGCAGTTAGGCCAGTCTATTGAAGCACTTATGACTGTTTGTATGTGTTGTGTATCTAGTAATGGATAAATTACCACATGAATAACTGCATATTCATTATATTGATAATTATAATGGCTTCCATTATTGATTAAAAAGGGATCTACCACCACTTGCATTATTGTTTTGTTATAAATGAAGCACTGTTAGGAATCCAGGAAGACGGATGCCGAGGCACTCAAGGTTGCATTTTTTTATTATTATTTTTTTTTACTTTATTTGGCTACAATGCCTCCCTCAGCATCTGTCTTCCTGGACCAAGTTTGACAGCCCCTACACTGATGAGCACCAAGGAAAAAAGGTGAAGACCCAGAAGCACTCCAATTACCTGCTTGTGTTTGATAATGTTAGGATCCATTTATCCCACTTTAAATGCATGAATATCACTGAAAATTGGAATTGTTTCCATTATTATTATTATTATTATTTTAATGTCTCAATCATGAAAGGCAACTTGCATTGCCCTCTGAAGCACAGTTTAACAGTTGGACCACTTTGTATAGCCTATATGAACGATCATTATTGATCTTGGATATTATTGATATTGTAGGCCTATTTCTATTTGGGCTCATGTCTTTGCCTTTGGCACCCTCATGCATTATTGTTCTTCAAGATAGAAATTAATCACGGTCATTCTTAACTGTTAAGAATCAATCTGTCTTCCTTAGAGAGATATATATTTTAAAAACCTTAGTTTAGTACAATTTGTGGAACGCAAGAGGACTGATAGCTGTCCAAATCGGCAACGTGATTGGTTTAGCGCGGTCACATGGTGTATCGTGTCTCCTCATTCAGCTAAGGAAAATATTCCTTCTGTAAACGTCTATACCCTTGGATGTTTTCACGATCCGAACCTCTCTGAAGTGAAACATAGTGTAGCGTTTGGTAGCCAGGGAACACACAGGATGTAGACAGAAGTGTCCGTTTAATGGAGACAGTTGGCCATAGCCACGCCACATAAAAATAATGAACAAGTAGGGCTACACTGCTTACCAGTAACCCAACTGTAGCACAGCTGCTACGTAGATCTCTCACAGTAAACAGAGATAACTCCCCGCTCCCCTTATTCGAACCCCAACAGTGCCTCGCACCCACCAAACCATAGAACAGAATCATAGAACCGATGCGTACACAACCCCCCAGACTCGCTACAATAGCTTTGGTCAGTTCATCATCTTATGGGCATCGTGTTCGGATGCTGTGGAGCGAGAATGAACGAAAATTGAGGTGACCTGACGGCCTATAAATACAGGAAGATCTCTTTCAAGTATGTTTAACACCGTGGGCTTCCTCGATGCATGCGAGACGTTCGCTGAAACCGACAAAGCTGAAGTTGAACTTTGGAACAGTTTTGTATAGTGTTGTAGTACACCGGCAACTCGCATGTCTTTTTGGCAAAAGCGACAACTTAAGTCCGACTCCATCTCAAAACGTTAGTTATCCACGGTCCTGCTCACAGCTTCACTACTTCCCTTGTTTACAGTCCCCTCTCCACCACAGCTGTCTGTCGCGCTTACTACGTCACAGTCAGTTGCGCTGATTGGTCAGAGCATTGGCCTATTAGCACAGACATGGTTTGAAAGACAACGGGTTGTGCTCATCAACAATGTTCCGTTTTATCCATTCATCAGAGCCAGACTAAATTAAGGCATCCAATACATTTAGGCTGGTTTATCAGGCTAGTCTGTCAGGGGAGGCGTGGGGTTGCTTGGCCGTGCATGGGCTCTCCAGCTGCCTGCGACTCTGAGTCAGTCTGGCAAGGAGAGGGTGTAGTCAATCAAGGCCAAAACCACAGCCAGCCAGGCTAGCTAGCGAGCTAGGCCTGCAACACACATACACACACAGAGACACACACACACACACAAACGCACAAGCAGGCGCGCACACGTACGCACGCACGCACACATACACATACAGGCATGCACGTGCACACACACACGTGCACACACACACACACACACACACACACACACACGGGCACAATACTGGAAAAACATACCGTCTGACTATTATTAATGTCATTATTTCCATGATGATGATAACATTACTGACAAATGGAACACTAGAAGGAACATGGGCAGATGCAATACCATCAAGGGTAACACTTTATTTGAAGTTGTGCCTTTGTTAGTACATATGTGTGACATTTTGTACTTTCACTGTACATGTGTGCAGGGAAGCCGCCAGGGGGTGTATGGTGGGTGCTTATGTTGTCCCAGGACCAGAGGGGCCCCAGAATTTGGTCCTCATCACATTGTATGTAGGCCTATTGAGTGGAGGGAGAGAGAGAGAGAGAGAGAGAGAGAGAGAGAGAGAGAGAGAGACAGAGAGACAGAGAGAGAGTGTGTGTGTGTGTGTGTGTGTGTGTGTGTGTGTGTGTGTGTGTGTGTGTGTGTGTGTGTGTGTGTGTGTGTGTGTGTGTGTGTGTGTGTGTGTGTGTGTGTGTGTGTGAGTGAGTGAGTGAGTGAGTGAGTGAGTGAGTGAGTGAGTGAGTGAGTGAGTGAGTGAGTATGTGTGTGTGTGTGTGTGTGTGTGTCTCTGTGTGTGTGTGTGTGAGAGAGAGAGCAAAAGAGAGAGAGAGAAGGAAGGAGAGAAACAGAGAGAATGTTTGTTATTAGCGGTGCAATCAAACCAGGAATGCGCATTCTCTAGGCATTCGTATTGTTTGTTTGGAATACCAGGAGGGAGTCGATGAAGGGAAAAATGTTACTTTGTTATCAAACAGCTCTTCCAAAAACCGCCTCCCTACAATGAAGTGATGTGATAAACCTGTCCCTCCCTCTCAGTGTTGCCAGATTGGGCGGTCACCCGCCCAATTGGGCTGCTTGGGATGACCGTCTGCGGGTAAAAATGGGAAAAATTGGCCATTTGGCATTTTTTCTGCAGTTTTATGCCCATAAAAATGTAATTTGATGAAATTGGGCGCAATTTAGCATATTTTGGAGTGTTTTGATAACCTTTTGGGTGGGATTTGATCAGACACATCTGGCAACACTGCTCCCTCTCCACAGCTCTGATCAGAGGTCAAGACGGTACCAGAACTGAGATTGCACCACAGAAACCTCAACGTTTCTATATACAGGTCCCTTGGGTGCTGCTCATTTAGGCCATGTTCATCAGTCTCTCTCTGTCTCTCTCTGTCTCTCTCTGTCTCTCTGTCTCTATGTCTCTCTCTCTCTCTCTCTCTCTCTCTCTCTCTCTCTCTCTCTCTCTCTCTCTCTCTCTCTCAAACCTCTGAGATGCATTGTGATGGAGAACATCCACTAGAGAGAGCAATAGATAGATAGATAGATAGATAGGTAGATAGATAGATAGATAGATAGATAGATAGATAGATAGATAGATAGATAGATAGATAGATAGATAGATAGATAGATAGATAGATAGATACCTCCGAGATGCATTGTGGTAGAGAAGAATCTACTAGATAGATAGATAGATAGATAGATAGATAGATAGATAGATAGATAGATAGATAGATAGATAGATAGATAGATAGATAGATAGATAGATAGACGGACGGACGGACGGACGGACGGACGGACAAATAGATCTATCCATCTATCTACATTTTAGTCTCTCTAGTG
>NC_085869.1:51575549-51580549 GCF_034702125.1 Engraulis encrasicolus
GTGTGTGTGTGTGCGTGCGTGCGTGCGTGCGTGCAGGGCTGGACTGGCCATCTGGCGTACCGGGCAAATCCCGGTGGGCCCTCGCGCGTCTCGGGCCCGAAATAATAATAAAAATATATATCAATTATTTTTTATTGTCTGCGCCCGTAAAAAATGACACATCGGCGCCCATTGGATGCTTCTTCTGATGCACATTGGGCTAGTCCAATGAAACACTTAGGTTCTCTAAGGCCCACCCCTCCCTACAGACCCCCACTTGACAAAACTACCCATCACCTCGATAGTAGTTGACGACCACCTGGCTTAAAACTCTGGTGAACGATAGGACGCAAAATGGAGGAAGAAGACTGGCTACATGACAAGCGCGTGACAAACGTATACCCTAAATTGGACGCGGCAAAATGTGCTAAAATCACTGACATGTTGTTTAAAACTAAAAACATAAGCCCGAGCTAATGTGGTTCGGCCCGTCGGAGATGGGGATTGGGGAACCACTGCTGGACGGCTCGATAGGTTGGGACACTGGGGCCGCGAGCAGACAGGTGGTGCTGGATAATGAAGAGGAGGAGGAGGAGGTGTAGTGTAGGAGAGGGTTCGAGCAGGGGAAGAAAAGACGAGGAGACGGGCGACGAGACGTGACTCGAGGATATTGAGGTTAGTCTTCACCCCAGCACACCCTCTAGCTAGCTAATGCAATGTAGCCAAGTTTGGCTACCCCTATCACCCATACGTCTGGTGATAGCTATGCGCTGCTTGTTTCGTTTCCCTTTCCTGAGACCAAGTTGTCATCCTGACTTAATCAAATCACTCGCAAACATGTAGGGCCTACCGGGGTACTCATTTTGATGCCTTTCCCTGCCCTTGTCTTGTAATGGTGTAATGCCAGCATAGAAATCTTAGTCTTGTCACAAGGCCGTGACGGGTGCTGTGTATTAGTTATGCATCGTGCCCTGTCCTGTACTCTAGATGTAGCTGGCTTCGGCGTTTTTCCCCATGAAACTTAAGTTGTCGTCCCTCTTCACTCGCTGAAATCAGTAACAAATATGTAGATTTATTTTCACGAACTTCTTGTAGCCATTTCTTTTAATGTGTCGGCTGTCACACGGACGACATGTGTACTGTGTCTTGTAATTGCATGTTAATTACGGCGCAATGGTGCATCCCCGCCCTTTCCCTTCCTCAAATCCTACAATATCTTTTTTACTCTTCTGTTTGTCGCCGTGTTGTGAAACTACGATTTTCGTGTTGTGCAACTACGATCAAAATGCATTTTTGTAATCTTTCCCCTAATGTCATGTCACGTCATTATCAAGACATCTGGTTTTATCTTGACTAGGCCTATAGGCTATAGCCTCTTAGATGGATAAGTAAGACGCCGACCAGCCGTGCCATTGTTAGGGAATCGCTATACGCGCTCACTTGACCTGCTGTGAACGCTCTAGCTATTTGTGTTGTTGTTGGCATTGCAGTGTGTAGGTTATGTTGGAAGTCTAAGCGATACCACTTGGTTTTGCTGTGGTGAAAAAATGGCGAGTGTCTGAAAAAAAACCCACTTGTCAGACGTTGACAATCTGAGCCTCTTTTGAATTGTCTCAAGCTGCATTACAGTTCATGCCTAGATAACAACTTTTGGTTTTGGGGCGCGTTGGGGAAGGGGGGCGTGTTGTCAACATGCCATTTAGTAAGCAGGCTCACTGACTGTATGAACCAATAGAGTCCGACTGCGTCCTGGAGGACAGGGGGCGTGTATTTAGAGGGGCGTGTATTTAGAGGGGCGTGTATTTAAGGCAGCCCTGATTGGTCCGATTCACGACGACGTCTGACGTCATTGACTGTCACGTGAAGAATGAAATATATAATACCTACCGGCGGTAGACGTTAACTTTAGCAGTTGGTGGCTAATGTTAGCTTAGCCTACTTAGTCAAACCGGGCTTTATGTTCCTCTCATTGCAACTTATAATGTTAGGGCTTACAATAGAGTTTTTGTACCGTTTTCTCTGCTCTTATCGGTATCCAGATACATTCAATACATTTAGCTGCTCCTTTGGGAATTTTGCGGCATTTTTGAAAATTATGCTCTGAGGGCAGCTTCACCGCATATCGGTAACGCTGCTCTGAGGGCGTCTTTATTGTCTACATGGTAATGCTTAGCAGCGCATGTAACCCTGCTCTTAGGGCACCTTTTCTGCAGGTTCAGGGCATATTTGATGCACACATGTACCGGTAATTCTGCTCTTAGAGCACATTACAGAGCGACCATGTAACAAACACTCTGTTCTGAGAGCAGCTTCGCAGCACATAGATAGCTTTTTGTTTCCTTGGAAACGGACGCGGTTTATGTGTTACGCATACACTATTTGACACGGTTTTGCACTATTATGGATGTATTTCTGATCTTGACATGTTAATGGACAATCTGTGCGAATTTCATAATGTGTTTTTATGTGATATGGAGGTAAATGTGTTTACATCCCGTCTGGGATTTGTTAAACTAGCTGGCCCACTAGTTAGCTAGCAAGTGCTAGGTCTCTACACTACATCATGTGTCAAAAGTGGAAAGATTTGCCGACACTCAAGGCTGTGGATATAATGAACTGGTCTGTGAATGTTTTCAAAATGTTTTGCTTTGACAAATTGCTGATATTAAACATCCAAATCCTGGTGTTTCTTTGTTTATGCTTGGGCCATTGAGACAGATCGATTCTAATATCTATTACTTACTTGCTAGCTAACTAGCGGACTAGCTAACAAATGCCAGACGGGCGTACTGTTAACACATTTTACTCCCATGTTATATAAAAACGCATTTTGAAACTCGCACAGATCGTACATTAGAATGTCAAGATTAGAAATGCATCCATAATGCAAAACCGAGTCAAATGACATACATTTATCGCTTCGTCAGTCTGTCTGGCTTCATCTCCGTTCCGTTTCCAAGGAAACAAAACGCTATCTTTAGAAAAGTAACCCCGCACTTAAAGTAGGCTACCTTCGGATTGGTAGATGCTAGGAAAATACCGTTTTCAGTTATGGAGAGCTGTGGTTCTCAGCGTTTAAACAAGACCCATGCTGTGTCTTTAAGTCTAATTAAAAAATATTCTGTGTCAGATCGAAAAAATGAAGTTTTGAATGGGTTTCAATGGCTCCAAGTCAGGGGTAGTCCACCAGCAGCGGTCGTCGTGAATCGGACCAATCAGGGCTGCCTTAAATACACGCCCCTCTAAATACACGCCCCTCTAAATACACGCCCCCTGTCCTCCAGGACGCAGCCGGACCCTTCTCGTATGAACTGGAGCAATTCGAAGCGGAAGTATAAAAACATTCAACCTAGGAAATTATTATTTTTACGAGATTTTATTATTATTACATTTGGCGTGTGTGTGTGTGTGTGTGTGTGTGTGTGTGTGTGTGTGTGTGTGTGTGTGTGTGTGTGTGTGTGTGTGTGTGTGTATGTTAGTGAAATATTGCTTTGAAAGTCCACCTGGGAAACTCCCGTTGTGACACTCCACTCTTAATGTGTTTGGGTCTGTGGGACCCATTTTCAGTTTTTACTTAAGGAAAATGATATGGATACTTTTTTATATTGATATTCAATGGCCAGGGCTCATAATCAGGAAAATAAAGTTAGTTGTCCTCCTCTCTCTATCTCCTACCCTCAAACATAGGCTACTCAGAACTTCAGAAGCAGTATGAAGGGAACATGGTGCACAGCAGCTTTTTTCTTCCTTTCAGCCCAGGTCCAGTGGGCAAGAATATCTTCTGTGTAACAAAAACATGACTACCATATAAAGGCCTATACATTATACATACATTATATGCAGGGCTCTAAATTAACTTTTTCCACTACCAGCCAATTTGGCTAGTGGACATTTTTTCTTACCAGCCAAACAGAAGTTCAACTAGCCATTTTTTTTAATCTCGCCAAAATAAACTATGCATTAGGCTAGTTTTTTTTTCCTAATTAAATGGTCATTTTGTCCAACTGTTTCTACAACACATATACACTATAGGCCTGCATAGGCTATATGCCTACATAATAAGCATATTATAGGCTATATATTTTTTCATTATTTTTTAACTTCTGCTTTATTTTTTACTTTCATTACTTAGGCCTAATTAATTTGATTAGTTTTTGTTCAATTCCTCTGAAAGCAGCTGAATCACATCACACAAGCCACTCACATAACAGACCTTTAACATAGGCCTACAGTAACCAAGCACACAGCCAAACACTACAAAACCTCACATAGCACACCCCAAGGAAGGAGAAGAGATGAGAGGAAATTGGAGAGGAGAGAGGAGGAGCTCTTCTCTACCGATGCGCAACAAAATGACAAGAAGCCTAGTTTAATTAAAAGTAAATAATATCTCGGGAATCTTCGCTTCCTTTGTTACTTCCACAGCTTCGTCGTCGGTTGCTTTTTTTTCTTTTCGATGGCGTGGGCTTTCCAACTTAGTTGCGCCAGGACTCTGAACATTTCAGAAGACAACTGAAGTGACAGCTACGGTCACACTACTCTGACAGTCGGCTCTCCTCCTCTGCCCTGGTCGCTATTTCGTTCCACAACCACTCATTTTTAACGTCACTATTTACAATTACTACTAGCATTCACCAACAGAACACAACAGAACACACAGAACCTTGCTCTAACCCCCGCCACATTCTCATCACTCGCACAAAACGTCTACACAACAGAAGTAGCGCTATGCATAATCTGCGTAAGTCCTGTTATTGAAACGGTCAGGGTCTCGCTGCTTAAAAAATGCAGCCTGTTACATCAAGGTTCATATAGTAATAATAGCAGTAGTGACGTTACAAAGGTTGTAGCGAAAGCGACGAGAGCATAGGAGGAGAGCTGCCTGTCAGAATAGTGTGAGCGCAGCTTATAGCTGGCAGAAGGCTGGTCGTCTGAAATGTTTTCAATCCTAGCGCGCGCAACAGCATGGAGTTGACGCTCGATGCACTGGAAAGCCCACGGTGGGAGGCTACCTCGTGACG
>NC_085869.1:51583049-51610549 GCF_034702125.1 Engraulis encrasicolus
CAAGTTCAGAGCTCCGCACAGTGAGCCCCCTTAGCAGAATTCCCTGGTGGAAGTGTCTGGGCTGGCAGGAGGGCCCTTACAAGAGGGCTCTGTGTACACGCCACGCGCCTCACCGCCACCCTGAACAACGGGGCTGTTCTGCACCCAGACCACTGTTTGACCCGACCGACCGACCGACTACCTCCCAGCCCTCAGAGTGCATGTACTGTACTGTATGTGTGCATTCGCTCTTACTTTATAACGAGTACAGTATGTATGCATTTGCACACAGTGTATAATATGGGCCATATAGTATATACTGCATATACATTACGTTACATTACATTGCATTGGGCAGACGCTTTATAACCAAAGCAGACGAGGACATAATCATAGCCAACATCACTAGCAGATACAAAGTGCAAATATACCTATATATCGTACATACAGTATGCTTTCATTTAGACATCTGAATTAGTCATGTACATTGCTCTGCAAAAAGAGTAGGCCTATACCCTTGTTGAAAAGGAACATTTTGAACAATATTTCATTGAACACACAAATTATTCCAAAAACGTGCATAGAGTAAGTTCAGTAGGCTACAAGATCTGTTGGGCTTAGTAACCTACAGAAAAGTAAGGTCATTAATATAACTTAAATTACATATTTTCAATTTTTGTGAAATGATGCTGGTGCAAATGTACATGTGAAGCATGAAAAAGGGAAGGATTTCTCCCCCTGAGCTAAAAAAAATAATAATGGAGAAAACAACTGATTGGAAAAAATAGGAGAGTAAAACATAACAAGTTACAGATGGTGTCCTATTCATCGTATCAAATGATATACATGCCGTCCATGTTTTGGTGTGATGATCATTTAAACTTGATTCAAGCTTACTGAAATATCATTTTATTTCTTGAACATGTACACAAATACACAAACTCTCTCTCTCTTTTTCTTCCTCCTGTCCAAGGACACCGATCAGATATGCTGTACCTATCAACTCTTTCCAGCACATGTCTGTATGTTCAGCTGCCAGTGTTGTGGGGAAGCAGAAACGTGTTACGATGCTTGCATGCACACATGCACACACACGAACACAACACACACGAACACACACACACACACAAACACCCACCCCCACACACACGAACACACACACACACACACACACACACACACACACACACACACACACACACACACACACACACACAATACACACAGGGGCCAACCTGAACCTGTGGAATGAAGCCAATTATTCACAGAGGTTAATGCATCCAAACAAACTGGGTGTCTGAAAAGGTCTCTTGCAACCTGATAAAGAGCTTGTTCATTATTAATGTGTCACACTCAGTTGACCAACACATGAACCCAACGCAGATGTCTGACAGAAAAAGGCATCAGGTTTCCGCCTATTTGAGCCAGGAGGGGAGTGTGTGTGTGTGTGTGTGTGTGCGTGCGTGCTTGCGTGCGTGCGTGCGTGCGTGTGTGTGTGTGTGCCTCCGTCTGTGTGTGAGTGTGTGTGGGCGTGCGGGGGAGGGGGGTGTCTGTGTGTGTGTGTGTGTGTGTGTGTGTGTGTGTGTGTGTGTGTGTGTGTGTGTGTGTGTGTGTGTGTGTGTGTGTGTGTGTGTGTGTGTGTGTGTGAAAGACCAGAAAGTCAAATGTACCCATCAAACAAACCAACAAGACTGCTCATGCAGGACGAATCACAGAGTAAACATACCCTGACCCACCTGGCTCACTGTGAGTTTAGTCATGTTGAACATACAGTAGGCCTACTAGACACTTTCTTAACAAGGAAATTCCTATGCTGCCTTTTGTGCGCATCTTGATCTGAAGGACAGCATGGGCAGACCCTGGGCTGAGTTTTGGATCCCAAAGAAAGAATCAGAAGGGAGGTCAAGGGATTTTAGTAGACAAAGGGTCTATTCAGCATAACCGAAACCAAATGCTAAACCTACTTTCTATGAGGCTTTATTATTTTAAAGTATTTTAAATTGTTTAGATTGACGTCCCCATTGAGAGAATTAATAGATGGTTCCCAGATTATAACTCACTTGTGGTATGTGTGGTACTACTGCAATGCTGACAGATTCAGGTTCCGGCACTTTTGTCACTCTTTTGTCTTTTTTGTATAACCACATGCATCAACATATACTGTCATGTAACACTGTAGATAACTCTAACGCATACTTTGTTACATTGGACCTAATTATTGTACCAGGACAGTAAATTAGGTGTAACCCAGCTTCCTCAGAACATAGTGACCATATAGTGCTGTCATGTGTTGGTTGGAGCAGACATCTAAGAAGAAACCAGGGCCGGACAAGCCTTTATGGGGCCCTAAGAAAAATTTCTTTTCGGGTCCCCCATACCCGATATATAGTGTGGCTGCAGTAAATGGTACATGAGAAAAAACTAGGAGTAGGGAAACTAGAGGACAATTCATTTCTTCCTGGAACTTCGCTGCTCATGGGGCCCTAAGCCACAGTATAGTTTGCTTATGCCTCAGGCCAGCCCTGGAAGAAACATTATAACATTACACAGATAACATTAGACCAATAAGAGTCAAAAACAGGTGTAACTGTACTGTATGATATACTGTAAAAATAAAACTACAAAAATACGACTACAAAATATATCTAGCTATAAAACAATCGGGTCTATATACGTATATATATATACATACGATTTAGAGCCAGAAGCAAGCTGAGTACTATACAAATAAGTTTAGTCGTGCTGAACAGAGGAGCGGTTCTCATGCCCCTGCCTTCACAACATTGCTAACAGATAGGCCTATTCAGTTTCCTCCGTCTGTCTGTAGAGAGCGAGTCAGCCCTTACTCAGCGGTGAGGTGGATTACAAGCAAGTTGTGCTCTCCAGTGATGTAATCAGGCCACAGGCAGTATCAGTTTTCGTATGAGATGAGATGAATCTGCGAAGGGTGTAATTTCCCATCAGACAAAAAAAAACCTTTGAGTCAGAGTCCCAGCTCAGCTCCCTGAGTCAACTTTTATTGTGAGTTGCTGGTTCCAAGAATTATATTTTTCATCCGTTTACGTGTAAACACGATATGAGGGTAAAAAATAAAAACTCCATTATAACAGGCGCATTTTGTCCCCATTTTTGTGATAAAGTGGTCCACACACAGGGCCTGAGCTCCAAAAAACACAAAAAACAACTTAATTTGAATACAAACAGCCAAACGCCAAACGCCTAAAAGAGTTTTGACATAAGCATTCTAAAACTCTGTTTACGTGTAAATGGGTTGTCAAAACTCGTGCATTTTCCGAAATATCCATGTACATGTAAACCGCCTCTGAGTCTCCTCCACCTGAGACTGGTGGTACAGTAAATATGCCTAGAAGGGTTTAAAATGTGGATATTTCTATCTCTTTCTGTATAAACACGATATGTGGATAGAAATAAAAACTTCATTGTGACAGCGGTGTTGTAGCCCCATAAAGAGTTTTGAATAAACATTCTAAATCCATTTTTACGTGTAAATGAGATGGCAAAACCAAAAATATACATGAGTAAGTCCACCAAGTCTTGGATAGTATAATAATATTTTTTTTCTAATATATATTTTATAATAATATTTTACTTATTTGTGCTCCAAGTTCAAAGCTGCATATTTGGTCCGTTGAATTGGATAGTGTGCCTTTGTGTAGGCCCACTGAACATCATCTTGAATGGGTGATGGACATGTGAAAGCAAAGCAGACTGAACGGGAGTTTTGGAAAGCATGTACACTTAGGCCTACATATCACACAAACAACACAACTTCATGAGGAACCAGTTCTGGGCCCCCCTCATTCCTGGGCACGCAACAAGAGAGCCATTTGTCCCACCCTGTCGGCGGACCTGCCAGCCAGGATGCATGTTACATTATACTGCTACCTGTTTGGCTGAACGAATGTACAGCATTTATATACGTAGCCGTGTCTTTAAAAGTTTTAATGCATGCCACACTATTTTAATGAAAAATGATAAGCGCTTATTCACGCATAATAGGCTATGTTTTAGACCCGACAAAAATATGTATTGACCAGAGAGCACTTAAATAATTTTTTCACTATACATTTCTAAAGGTTTCCTGTGGCATAGGGCCCATGTCAAGTCGACCTTTATGTGTAGAACTGCTACACTGTATGTGGATTTTGAAATGTGAGACCTGCACCATGCACTGTGTAACAATATCTGTCCGTAACATTATTCAATTGAATGACGCAACTGAGCGTTGCCTCCTAGAAATATTTAATTTCGTATTTACTTGCCACTATTTCCTATTGCTACTCCTATAGTATTCAGTATGTGTGTATTATTGCACGGCACGTGAAGACTACTGATTTCAGAGATTTTACTGGTGATGAATGCAGAATGATAGGCCAACGTGTATCTACAGTTATGATGACAATGATTTCAATCAGCCATCAGTTTAAAATGAATGGTGAGTTACGTCTGCCAAATGCAATGTAATAATGAGTTACTGTGGATGCCTTTCTTCTGCTGAAAGAGGGAAGAGTAGGAAGCCTCTGAAGGTGCAGCGATTATCCACATTATCCCAGAGCCTGAAATCTTTTGGGAGGACCATGTTGACTACATCTCCTTTCTCCAGCTGCAGAGTGAGTCCACTGGAAAGATAGTTCTGCTTTCCAGCAGTGCCATATTCATACATGAATATGATGAGCTGCCGTCCATTCTTATGCATCCTGACGGACATAGCACGTGACATGGAGTCTAGCATATCCATCACTGTGAACTTGAAGTAGTAGACTCCAGTGACTGGAGCTGTGAAGAGACCTGTTGTGCTGTTGTAGGCCTGCCCGACATTAGTGATGACTTTACTAAAAACCAAGTTCAGGTCATGACTCCCAGACACCATGTCAAGTGAGTTCGTCAGACCTGCTGAGAATGCCACCTTGGGTGCTGATCTCATCTCTTTCTCTAGATTTTCTACTTCCGCTTCAGCGGCTGCCAGTCTAGACTTCATTGCTGTCAGCTCTGCCTCTTGTGTCTCGCTAGCAGCTAGTCTGGTCTTCAGAGCAGCCAGCTCCTGCTCTTGTGCAACATTTTCCTCCTTCAGGTCCCCTAGAGAAGTCACAGTGGCTTCACTTGCTATCTTCATATTCGCCACCTCAGTCTCGGTGGCTGCCAATCTAGACTTCACTGTTGTCAGTTCTGCCCCTTGTGCTACAGTTTCCTTCTTCAGATTGTCGATCTCGTTCTTCATTTCTGCTTTTGTGTCCTGCAACAGCCTCTCCATAGTCTCCACCTTAGTCTCACTGCCCAGCAGCCTTTCTTTAACTGACACATTTTCAGCCTCCAGTACCTTCAGCTCATCTCGAGTATGTCTCAGTGTCACCCTCAGCTCCACCACCATGTCTCTGAGTTCCTTCAGCTCAGCAGAGACATCCAGCTGGGTGGAGACTTCTGCAGCAGCCTCAGTGTTCTGGCTTTCAGTCAGAGCTCCACACATGGAGGAGAGCAGGACCAGCAGTGACATGGCAGCCCTCATCTTCAACGTCACTGTGAACACAGAAAAGTATTCTGAGTTCCTTTAACTACTGAAATACTGTTTTCAGGCGGACTAGAAAGATGCTGTTTCCCACTCTGTACACCAGGCACGTGTGTCCAATACGGCAGAGGAGGCCTCACCAGCCCCACATGAGAATGATGAGATGCAGTAAATGTGAATAATAGTAACAATAACAACTATTGTTTTCGAGCATCTGCACCATAACTACCATTTGTGCAGTATTTAAACAGTTTCAATCATTTTCAATCATTTTAATATTTACCCATTTCATATCAAATTGCTCCGAATACGCTGAATTTGGGGCAGCTCCGAGCCTTGGCTCACCCCAGATTGCACAATCCCTCGTTAACAAGCTTGAGCGCATGCGCCATTTTGCTCGTTCTGTGTATGCAACCTTGTAATATTGTATTAAACATTTTTATACAGTTAATAGAAATATGTATGGTGTGCCCTCATTTTCCTGATAATTTTTTACTATTTTCTACATGTAATTATCATTTCATTACTCTGAACGCTTTGGCATAAAGCTCACTGAAAGATACAGTGGTGCGGATAGCAGCAGCCTGGCCGCAACCTCGTTCTGGCGTTGAGAGTCTTGCTGGTCAGTTACGTCATAGCGAATCTGAAGTTCAAAATACAGTCAGTCGGTGTCATTAGTGTTGACTAGCTTGTTCACTTTGACTGCTACCATGGAAGTGGATTTCATAACGAAACTAAGAGAATTCTCAAAGTTGGATTTCCAAGGGAAAAAGATCTGATAAAGAATGGAGGACCGACAGAGCTGAAGTGTTATTTAGATTAGAACGACCCGATCATTTCAAAGTGAGTCGTACAACAGAAAAGATTTTTTGTTACCCGTGTCTCTTGTTTGCAACTGGCGAGAATGTGTGGAAGACCATTGGCATGGGATTTTGTGACTTAAAAAATTTGCCAAGGAGTCTCACGAAACACTAATCCTCGGCTACTCATATTCCATGCCAAATTGCTTTAAAGACGTCTGGGGCGTCTCGAATAGATTTGGCTTTGGATGAACAGCACCGGCTAAAGTAACGTTAGCATGCACAACGCCAAAGTGAAGGAGAACATGAGATCTTAAAACGTCTCATTCAGGTAACCTGCTTCTTAGCCAAACAGGAGAACTTGGCACTGATGTTTTTTTTATAGATTAATATTACTGTATAATATGGTTCCTTTAATACTGTTCTTTCTGTCATATCAAACCGTTCATGAATGTAGAAGACGACAGATTGCCAGGATAAAAGTAGCACTACCATTACCATTACCAGAACAGAGTCAATCAAATCATTTGTATCTCATAAGAAAACAACTTTTAAACTAGATACTGGTCTTACCTTTAGGAATAGCCTGTCTGTAGTGGCAGGAATACGGATAGTAGAGATAGACGCAGCAGCGCCTCTGACCTTTAGTCTTTGGTCACTATGTAAACAGTAGGAATTATTATAGACTTTTGGGGTGACATTGGGGCACGTCGCACGCGCGTACGCACATACATACGCACGGATGAACGGTTGCACGCACGCACGCACATACACACGCGCGCACGCACTGGTATGTTTGCCTATTATTCACTTCACCCCATACTATAGTCACCTTATATTCATTCTCTCTCTCTCTCTCTCTCTCTCTCTCTCGCTCTCTCTCTCTCTCTCTCTCTCGCTCTCTCTCCTCAACCAAGAAATTATGTGGGTGTTGTAGGTACACACACAAATCAAGTGTGAACAGTATAAGGGGGGTTGGGCGAATTGAAGATAAGCCATTTACTTTCCCCAAAGTTACGTATGGATGAAATGTCAAAAACAAACATTGTTTGTTGAGGGAAAGGCGATTGTGCTTAGATTCAAGCAGATTGGTGTAGTATTACTTGAATGAGCTTTCATCCTGTCCATGTTTTCAGTTCTGCGGGAATCATATGTCCAAATTTAGGTGACAGATTGCACACAGTTTTTGGTGCTAATTGGAGATTTCTGCTTGTCCAAACAAATACTGCACAAACAATGCAACATGCAATGTTGTGAAAACAACTTTTACAGATTTTCAGAACTGACTTTGTCAACTTTGTCAGAATCATTAGGCCTACTGGTGTTGTGGAATAACAGGCTCCAGAGTGGAGTTTTCTTCATCTCAAAACACAACCTGAACATGACGAGATGAGACACATATTGCTGGCATTTTGCCAACTTTTAAAATGTGTAAGCGCAAAACACATAGCAAAAGCATTCACATCACACTTCTTCAGGTTTTTTTCATTTTCAAACCCCATCAGCAAGCTTGCTGTGTAAATGAAAGATACTTCTGATCAAATATTTTGCTATTTCAACTCACAATCGTCCTCATATAATAGGCAACAAAATATTGAAGACGGAATGCCAGTCTTCTGTTTTGATCTGTTACCTTAAGCCAGACTCAATGTGCACCCGTGAAGAGAATCGCAATTGTTAATCTTATCCTTGATCATAATCACACAAGACAATGCTCCAGTGTTAATTTTGACAGAAATTTTTAATTAAGTTTTAGTTTTAGTCTCTTGACGAAAATGTAATTTTAGTTTTAGTCACAATTTAGTCATCTAAATATTTTTTGTTTTAGTCTAGTTTTAGTCGACTAAACTTCATACAATTTTAGTCGACGAAATCTAAAATAATTTTAGTCAACTAAAATAGGCTATTAGCCTACATTAATTTCCTCTTGTCTACACCTCTCTATAACATTGTCAAACTAAAATACCATTTGGGGAAATCAATGATTAAAATGACATAGGGCCTAGGTATTGATCATAAAATAGCCTATTGTCAAAAACTGCCAGAGCGATGTGTCCAATGTGTAAAAAAAAAATGATGGCAGCAACACTCATAAATCTCTGTCGATATTTTAGAACGACATCGGGGGAAACGGGACTGCACGTTATGAAAAAATATTTGTGGGTATAGACCAGTAGCCTAATCAAGAGCATCGCGGGGTAGGCTACAGTAGCCAGGTTACTGTAGCCTGTGCAAGCGTTACAATGGCACCTGTTGGAAGACGTCTCTCTCTCTCTCTCTCTCTCTCTCTCTCTCTCTCTCTCTTTCTCTCGTGCGCGTATTGCAAGCTGTTGCATATTATTTGCTTGATGCAAAGTTGTGATGGCATACGCGCTCTCGTTGACATGGTTGTGTGCATGGCTGCATGCATTCGCAAGACGTTATTGCAATAACGTAGGCTATGTGAAAGCGTGGAAGGTCCGTTCACTTCCTCTGTCAGTGTCCTTGACTGAAACAAGTCGCCAAACTACACACTTCCGAATCCTTTGCGATCGGCACTAAAGTGATTCTTATCAGAAGGCTTGGGCCGACGCATAGATCCTTAAATTAGGACTACAAACATTAGCGAACATTGAAAAAAGATCAGACAACGACCGTCGGGTAGCAGGTTAATGAAAGCGACAGGGAATGGAGAAATTCCGCAAAAATGCATCGTTAAAGAAAGATGGTTGCTGTGCGACAGCACCGCTATTTCATGACTGCATAAACTTCTTCGTCATGGATAAATGGGCAACAATATTTTTCCAACTGGCATTGCACTGAAAAGTAGGCTACTGCTGTTAAAAAAGGGCACGGCACCGATGCTGCCTGTCAATGTAGACTACCTGCTTGTGTGTGTGTGTGGGAGGGGAGGAGGGAGACGCACGCGGAGCAGATGAGGGTCGCGACTTGCAAAATAGCAGGCAATTCTTTTTCAATGTTTCAGTGACATATTAACAAAAATGCTTCCTATTGGTTTTCGTCTCCGGTGGTATTGTAGTCACATTTTTATATTTTTGACGAAAATATAAATCATTATCGTTATATTTTTCGTACAAACGCATGCTGTTTTTTTCGTCATCGTTTTATTGTCGTCAGGGGAAAAACAATCGTTAACAATAATTATGACGAAAATATTTTGTCACGAAATTAACACTGCAATGCTCAACATTCTATTTCCAGTCGCAAATATCAAACAGTGCTTGATTGCTATGATTTGCGATCGGCGACTCTTTGAGCTGCCAAAGTTCTATCTTAGAACATCACACTACTAGGAAATCTCGCCTGACAATCGCTTGCGATGATCCTGGGGGGTGACGTTCCATCGATTGTCGTAAGGGGGGGGTTTCAGCCTAGAATCGGGCCGATAGTCGTGTAGTTTGAGCCTAGCTTAAGACTCAAATATTGAAGACGGAATGCCAGTCTTCTGTTTTGATCTGTTACCTTAAAGAAGAAATGAAACGAATATTCATCTATTATTCACATTAAATATTGTGTCTATTTCTAAAACATCAATCCAACTTTAAATATTTTTTCCGGGCATAACTTGTTGAAACGGCAACTTAAAACCGTGCCTTTGGTGCGACAATATTTACAGGGCCGTGACGTCTTAAGGTTGACACCCTCTTTTAGCGAGTAGGGCCTATGGCTGGCTGCGGAAATATCATACATTTGAAGGACCCATATCACATAAAGGAACCAACATTAAGATACAAACATCGACATGTCGAAAGAATACACCTCTAGCATTATGTGAAAAAATTCACGTTGAATATAAGCCTCACAAATAAGCCTAGTAGACTTTTCTGTGATGATGCACCACCATATGCCATATGGGTTGGAAAGATATGCCATATTCGGCACAGGATCGACGGGCACAAAACAGCACCGCTCTCCTACTAGGCTACACGTAGGCTACACGCTGATTATTAAGATATTGTGAGAAGGTGCTCTCCCTTCTCACTATTTTTAAAGACCCTTGGCATGCACTATGAACAGTTGGACATCTCGTTTCATGAGCGCTCAGCGCAAGGTGGCTCTTGGCGAGCTGAAGACGCACACACACGCGACACAAGTCGGATCTTGCAGCTAACATTTATTTGAGACCATGGTGGCAGAGTGAGGTACCCACTCGCGCTACATTCCGTTTGAACATTTCGTTTCTCTCCGCTCGTCATCACTGTTGAATTGGAAGCGCGCACCGGTTTGACAGCTACTCCATCAAATGTGACTGTGGGGGGCTGGGGAAATGTTTGAACATGTGGACTCTAAATGCATTGCCCTTATCCAATCTTCACAATGTGTGCTAACGGTGTAATGTTTGGGATATGGGACATGTACTGGGGGCAACAGCGGTTTTTTGTTACTTTTGTGTTGTCATGTAGTTTTGTTTCATGTTATTTTGTGGTACCTGGCAGTTGTGAATATGTGCGTGAACTGTGTAGCCTTTGTAAGGTGTCGGAGGTTGGTCGGACCAATCTTTCAATTTAGGTCAATGATTAGGATAATTCCCCTGGTGTGAGGGGCGAGGTCTATTTAAACCAGTCGTGGTTTGTGCTCGAGAGAGAGCGTCAGAAGCAGCTGTAACAGGTGAAAAGATGTGCTCTGAGAATGTGTAGTATTTTGCAAGTCCTGCTGTTAATCGGATGTAGCAGAGACAAATTGCAGTGAGACGTGTCATTTTGTAACTTTGAGGTACTGACTTATAGGCTATTTGATGTCCTGTCCAAGTATTTATCAGTTTGATTATTTTCGTTTGGTTGCCCTCGTGCACTGTTTATTTTGAAAATAAATTTGCGCAAACATTTGAAACATAGTTTGGACCTCGGTATTTTAACCCTTCCTCTCCTGATCTCCAACCGTGTCAGTAATCCTACAAGTGAGACGAAACATCTTCCTCACATATATTATCAATCATATGACACAATAGTGTAGGCTGTATGTGCTGTGGTAAACTGGAAAATATGAGCATGTTAGGGTGCCAGCTGCCGGTTTCGCAGATCATGGATGTGACATAACGCGCTGTCTTTGACAGGTTGAAAGTGGCACTTCGAAAGACAGCTTTAAAATCGTATTACAGTTTTTGCAGACTGCTTGCACACAATTTGCAAAATTTGGCTCATAGATTCAAAACTCTACACACAAGCCAATTACTCTCAATACTTCGAGATAAACCCTTCACATATATGGCAACATGAAGCTCTGCTATAAAAGCATAAACATTGCCATAAAAACCTTACAATCTTTTGTCAAAACCTCACTTTCATGTCAAAAGACACACAAAAGCACCAAATGAGAAAACAAATTAGATCAACTTTAAAACAGTTGTCTGTTTTATACAAAACACAGCAGTCTTTCTTTTTGGAGCAGTCTATTCAGTCTCACAGAATGTACATTTTCACAAGACCCCAAAATTCAATACTGTACATTACAAAACTGCACCTTACAGTACAGGACATTAAACCGAAGCAAAATATATCTCAAACAGTACATCACTCTAAATACAACAGTGTGTAGGTGAGCTTATGTACCTTTTTTGTGTATTGGTTATATTCACAAATTTCAAACATCTAAATATGATATAAATATGGGGTTACGTCAACATGCTGTAATGACAATTATAGTCAATATAGGCTACTTTGTTTGGTTATGAGGTCACACACTATGCAGCTGACATCTACATGACATCATCAAAATTATATCATGTTCAGTCAGTTTGCTCAAGTGCTTGCTTGGTTGTGTTCTGAAAATGACACTATTTCTACAAACTATCATGTTCACATTACCTAACATGTGATGATGAAGACAAAAGGCTACTCTTGGCGGCATGTATCAGGCTAGGTTTTACAGTACGTGAGTCAGTCAATGCCATATCCATATTCTACACTTTAGTACCATTGTGCTATTCGCCTTGTTTAGCATACAAGCAATCAAAGTAAAACAAATAAATGCAAAAATAAAACAAATGCAATGTAATATAAAGCATGCAACTTTGTAACATGGCAGAAGAGTGTTACATTTTGAAAGCATGTTTTATTGTCTGTGTCTGAATCTTGTCATACATCAGTGTGTTTTGTTTTTTTAACAGATGTGTTTTCACAATGACACTCTGAGATTTTACTTTTGAACAAAGTGTCTTGTGTATGAAATTGTGTGTAGTCAGCTGGAGTCTGTGTGTTGCGTAAAGGAGCAAATGCCTTGCTAAACTGGTATGAAAGTGTAATGCTTGACTTTTGTTTAAAGTCAAGAAATAAGTGTTTAAGTTATGCACCAACATAACGATATGCTACTTTGGTTTAAGCATCTGCCTGTAGTGTTTAAGCAGTAGGCAAAAACTGTAAGCAATGGCGTTATCTCAATTATTATGCCGACAACTTACCGATCAACCAGCGCGGCATCTAACTTATTATTTTGTTTATGGCAACGTGACAAGGGGGTGTCGATGCTTTGGCTGCTGCGCTCTGTCTTTGACATGTTGAAACCTAGCGAAATTGCACTATCAGCTACTTTAAAAACGTATGAGGAGGTAGCCCAATAGCATGGTTTTAATGTAATCTTAATAAACAATGGCGTTATACCCATCATTATGCGACAATTTGGAAGTCGGTAGGTATATTTTGACACAGATGTTCGTGCTCAGGGGCTGTTGTTGCATAACACAATAACTGCACGACCGCCGGCCATTGATAGAGTCTTAACTACACAACACAGATTTTCGTGCTCGGATGCAGGGGCGATTTCGTTGCATATAAAGCAATAACTCCACGACCGACGGCCATGGAGTCGTAACGAAACACAGCCTCGACCCGCAGCGCATTGACCGAGGCACAGACCTGTGGACTGAGGACCCTTGTACGGTGCTACAATGGCAGAGAGGAATAGCATCTTTAGCATGCTGCTATCTTGCTAAGTGGCTGTCGGCCAGACTCACCCGTTGTCGCACTCGAGCTAGAGATATCCGTCTGCACACCTGCTATCCATAGACACTTCTTGTGGTAGTCTTGGAGTCTATTTCAAACCATGTCCACGGTCTCCAGATTTTTTAAGGTAAACAACAGGAGGGGTGGAAAACGCCTGGAGCACAACATTGATCTCTAGGTCACTTCAAAAGCCGATGCCTCCTACACGATCAGCGTTGTTTTGCCTTCTCCTTGTCAGCAACAGTTCCAGTAATTTTGACTTAAAGAAACTTGTGCAGAGAGATGCCTTCAGTGAAGCTTGTACTTGTTGCAACCTGTACCATTTAGACCGCCACGAAGACAATATTTTCCACTGTGCTTTGATTTACTAGCCATAGACGCCGCCATTGACTACTATAACTTTGTGGGTTCGGAGTTGGACTGTGTCAACCTTATGACGTCACGCATAAGACAATAAATTCGCACTACTGGACAAAATATTGCTCATTTTGAGCACGTTTTAACATGACTTCCCGGATAAATTATCACACACACAATATCTTGTTTTAATCACAAAGCTTGGAACTTTTGTAATATGCAGCACAAACTGTAAAATTCCAACAATTAATATTCGTTTCATTTCTTCTTTAAGCCAGACTCAATGTGCACCCGTGAAGAGAATCGCAATTGTTAATCTTATCCTTTATCATAACCACACAAGACAATGCCCAACGTTCTATTTCCAGTCGCAAATATCAAACAGTGCTTGATTTCTATGATTTGCGATCGGCGACTCTTTGAGCTGCCAAAGTTCTATCTTAGAACATCACACTACTAGGAAATCTCGCCCGACAATCGCTTGCGATGATCCTGGGGGGTGACGTTCCATCGATTGTCGTAAGGGTTTTTTTCAGCCGAGAATCGGGCCGATAGTTGTGTAGTTTGAGCCTAGCTTAAGACTCTCTGCATTGTCATAGCAATGTTGGTATGATGTAGGCCTAGTTGAGTTTTTTCAGCAAAGACTGGGCCAATCTACAGTAAGAGGCTACCAAAGTAAAATCAAACTGAATGTGTGAGATTATCATAACTTGTGCTGTGTTGTTTATTCAGGAGATGGTTTGAAAGCACTCACTTCAGTATAGACATTTAAAGGATATATTGTTCAACACAGTGGGCTATTCACAAAAGGTATATGTAAATGCAAAGCTTTCCACCGACGACGCACACTCCCCGGAACACTCACCTCCCAAGGGCTAGTGAAGACAGTCACATGATAATAAATGCCAAGTGGTGGATTGAACCACTGGACATATTGGGTATAATAAGTTAAAGTAACATATTTGTATACATTTTGTTCAAATCAATTCACCTACCAGCTAATCCTGAACTGTTAACCTCTGTTGGTCCAATCCAATTGGTTGGTTGGTTGGTTGGTTGGTTGATTGATTGATTGATTGATTGATTGATTGATTGATTGATTGATTGATTGATTGATGCTAAGCTACTAGCTAAAGTGCTAGTGCCAGTCAGATTTGGATATCCCACTGCCAGGTCCAGAGATCATGGGTTCAAAATATTGAAACTTAAAGCTATTTATTTGATAACAATGATTCACATCGATCATCATGTCGTGAAATTAACAGTGATTTATTTGGACGGTTTTCTTCAGTTCAGAGAGGGAAGAGTAGGAAGCCACTGAAGGTGCAGCGATTATCCACATTATCCCAGAGCCTGAAACCTTTTGGGAGGACCATGTTGACTACATCTCCTTTCTCCAGCTGCAGAGTGAGTCCACCAGAAAGATAGTTCTGCTTTCCATCAGTGCCATATTCATACAACCAGATGAGCTGTCGTCCATTCTTATTCAACCTGACAGACATGGCACGAGAGTGTAGGTTATCCATCACCGTGAACCTGAAGTAGTAGACTCCACTGACTGGTACTGTGAAGAAACCGGTTATGCTGCTGTAGGCCTGCCCGACATTGGTAATAACTTTACTAAAAACCAAGTTCAGGTCATGACTCCCAGACACCATGTCAAGTGAGTTCGTCAGACCTGCTGAGAATGCCACCTTGGGTGCTGATCTCATCTCTTTCTCTAGATTGTCTACTTCCACTTCAGCAGCTGCCAGTCTAGACTTCATTGCTGTCAGCTCTGCCTCTTGTGTCTCGCTAGCAGCTAGTCTGGTCTTCAGAGCAGCCAGCTCCTGCTCGTGTGCAACAATTTCCACCTTCAGGTCCCCTAGAGCAGTCACAGTGGCTTCACTTGCTATCTTCAGATTCGCCACCTCAGTCTCGGTGGCTGCCAATATAGACTTCACTGTTGTCAGTTCTGCCCCTTTTGCTGCAGTTTCCTTCTTCAGATTCTCTCGTTCAATCATATTCTCGTTCTTCATTTCTGCTTTTGTGTCCTGCAACAGCCTCTCCATAGTCTCCACCTTAGTCTCACTGCCCAGAAGCCTTTCTTTCACTGACACATTTTCAGCCTCCAGTACCTTCAGCTCATCTCGAGTATGTCTCAGTGTCACTCTCAGCTCCACCACCATGTCTCTGAGTTCCTTCAGCTCAGCATAGACATCCAGCTGGGTGGAGACTTCTGCAGCAGCCCAAGTGCTCTGGCTTTCAGTCAGAGCTCCACACATGGAGGAGAGCAGCACCAGCAATGAGATGGGATCTTTCATCTTCAACGTCACTGTGAACACAGAAAAGTATTCTGAGTTCCTTTAACTGCTGAAATACTGTTTTCAGTCCGACTAGAATGATGCTGTTTCCCACTCCGTACACCCAAAGTGGTGCTATAAGGCCTATATTTTAGCTAGAGAAATGACAGTGAATCAGTACTGCTATGATACAAATCAAACAACAAACATACATAAATATTGCGTACCATTAGATATCCTTTACAGTGGTGTGGTTAAAAAAGAAATGCTGTTGGTTTTGTGTAGAAAGATTATAATATGGATCCTTTAGTACAGTTCTATCTGTCATAACAAACCTTTCATGAATGTAGAAGACGACAGATTGCCAAAATGAAAGTACCATTACCAGAACATAGTCAATCAAATAATTTGCATTTCATAAGAACAACTTTTAAGCTAGTCACTGATCTTACCTTTAGGAATACCCTGCATGTAGTGACAGGAATACTGATAGTAGAGAGAGACGCAGCAGCAGTGTCTCTTGACTTTTAGTCTTTGGTCACTATGTAAACAGTAGGAATTATGCAATAACTTTTCGGGTGACATCGGGGCACGTCACATACACAAACAAACACATATGCACACACACACGTATGCAAACACGCGCACACACATACACATACACATACACACACGCATGCGCGCGCACACACACACACACACACACACACACACACACACACACACACTGGCATGTTTACCTATTATTCACTTCACCTTATAGTAGTCAACTTACACATTCTCTCTCTCTCTCTCTCTCTCTCTCTCTCTCTCTTTCTCTCTTTCTCTCTCTCTCTCTCTCTCTCTCTCTCTCTCTCTCTCTCTCTCTCTCTCTCTCACACACACACACACACACACACACACACACACATAAATCAAGTGTGAACCGTATAAGGCGAATTGAAAATAAGCCATTTATATTCCCCAAAGGTATACCTCTACATACGTATGTCTATGAAGTCTTAAAAACAATTGTTTGCTGAGGGAAAGGTGATTGTGCTCAGGCTCAAGCAGACTGGTGCAGTCATAATTGAATGAGCTTTCTAAATCCTGTCCATGTTTTCAGTACTGTGGGAATCATATGTCCAAATTTAGGTGACAGATTGCACACATATTTTTGTGCCAATTGGAGATTTGTGCTTGTCCAAACAAATACTGCAAAAACAATTTGACACGCAATGTTGTGAAAACAACTTTTACAGGTTTTCAGAACTGACTTTGTCAGAACCATTAGGCCTACTGGTGTTGTGGGATAACAGGCTCCAGAGTGGAGTTTTCTTCCCTGAACATCACAAGAGGAGAAACACATTGTTGGCATTTTGCCAACTTTTAAAATGTGCAAACGCATAAAACAAAAGCAACTGTTTTCCAAAGCCCCCATTTTCAAGTGGATGGAGTCTATAGCCTTAAATTCATGTGCTCTCTAGATATGCTCTATATGCAAACTACAGCTCTGTGTGATGCGGGGAACAAAAATGTCCTCATGTCTGTGCAATCATTGAGTTTGACAAAGCAGCAGGAGGCCAAGAGATTCTGAAGAGCTGTATAAAGTCAAGTCAAAGTCAAGTCAGCATAGCGCTTTTCTGAAGATGGGATCGTCAAGTGAAGTCAGTATAGCCCTTTCATGAAGATGGGATCGCCAGCTATCCGGCTCAATATTGGCACAAAAAAAATTAACTGCATGATAATAACATTGCTATGACATTGCCAGGAGTATAAAGTAACAGATTAAGATGGGCATTATTACTATTATGGTAAAAACAACAAGCTTATAATGCTCTACATTAACTTGTTTAAGCTTTATTGTCAAAGACTATGCATAGGTTGTGAACTAAATTTGATATTGCACTGCTGCCTTAGCCCACAGAGTACACTTAACATCTAACAATTCTTTATTTTTAAAAATTGGTGAGATATCTCATTTGGGTTACTTGGCAATGTCAAAATGGCTTGGTTGGGAAAAAAGACTTTATTTGAAAAACTGGGTAATTTAATAGTATATACAGTAGATGGGGCCTGAGGGAAATAATGCTAATTCACAACTTGCAAAGAGACATCCAACGACAGTGCAACACCAATGTTTACTGTTCTGAAGTCATTTGAAACATAAGGTAAATACTACTACAGCATCATTTTCCAAGACATCATGTGCTCGCCCTGAACAGATTTGCTTACACACTGCAAGAGGTATGCAGTTGTTCATATCCCCATATGCGCCCCAGACTACCTTAAAGCATGTTCTGATTTGTGTAAATAGGCATGCCCATAGAAGGGATGCAGATCCAGGCGCTTTACATCATGGGCAAATAAAAACACAACAACAGCTCCGCCAGCTGAATGTCCCCAGGCAAGCAGAATGTAGACACTCTGGGTGGGGACGGTGCAAATTGAGGCAGACTGTTTCCTTGCCTGGGGCCCCAGTGGGGCAATATATTGGGGACAAGTACTCTTAACACTTGGCTCGCTAACAGATTATTCTTTTAAAGATCTATTTGCAAATCTTCTATTTGTAAGCCTGCAGTTTATGTATAGCTGTTTACATTTTTTAGCTATGTTTTTAAGTTGTATTTTTCAAATACATTTTTGTATTTTTCAAATGTCACCAAGTGCTTTTTGTAATGATGTGTCTTTACTGATGTCACTGTAGTTTCTAATAGACATTGAGTGTTTACTATAGTACTACACTACTATGACAGTGCACAGGGCCTTTAGAGATGCATTACGACTTTGTTATTGCCATTCTGGTAACAGCTAATTTATAATGCCGTGTCTTAAGGGGTTATGTCTGCTCAATACCACATCCATAACCAGTGCCAAAACCTCAAAAAGAGGACACATGCAAGTCTTATTGCCTTCCAAGTCAGTGTGGCAGCAGATAAAATTCAGTTTCATCCCCCCCATTTCCCATATTCCGGAACTTGTTTTATTTTTCCATATGATTAACATTAATGCACTCTCAATGCACACACATCGGATCATCCAACGTCATAAATCATCACAAATTCTAGATTATCCAGGATGGATGTTCATACCAGGATCTCTAAATTTAAACGACAGGCAAATTAGAAACACAGACAATGGGCCAACTGCCTTGTGAATGTCTGAAAAGTATTCCTGTGGAGAGTGCAGGAGGTATTATGCAAAATGATCAGCGTGTATGTCCATAGAGGCACTTTGTGCTTGATTTGGCACCATCAAAATTAGGTATGCCAGTTGTGAAGAGAGCCATTTTTTTTAACATAAAACATAATTGAGTTTACCGCAAAGTGTTCATTAGTAGCCCCATTAGCTGCTCCGACTAACACTGTTAATGAGGCCAACGTACCCATCTAGCTGTGCATACACCGTGTATATGAAAGAGACTGGGGAAAAAGGTCATTGAAATTCCAGTCAGATCTTTAGGTGAAATCCGAGCGAGTGTGTTTTTTTCTGTTCTTCTAATACACAGAAGAAATAAAGGGGTACTCTAGAGCAGGGTTTCCCAAACTGTGGTGTGTGCACCTCTGATGGTACGCGGCCTGCCTCAAGGGGGTGCGCGAGCTGAATAGAGGAATGGTGGATATGTGTTTTTTTAATCCAACATTAATGAACACAGGGTAGTTTTAATTGTTCGGTGAATTCTATGCTGGAAGGATCCATCTGAAGTCTAATGTATAACTCCTGGACTTGTCATGTAATGCAACATTCGCTTAGGGGGTGTGCAAACTACTTTGAA
The DNA here is from genome assembly GCF_034702125.1 of Engraulis encrasicolus. Lineage (NCBI taxonomy): Eukaryota > Metazoa > Chordata > Actinopteri > Clupeiformes > Engraulidae > Engraulis > Engraulis encrasicolus. The sequence goes on from NC_085869.1 coordinate 51,602,684, forward strand.
ACGTAAAAGGGGGTGCGCAGGGAAAAAAGTTTGGGAACCGCTGCTTTAGAGCGTCAGTGGCGAGAACTGCCATTTATTTTTTCAATCACTGTCAAAAACTGATGGCTGAAATTGTGTTTTTTTTCCCTTCTCCTTCTTCTGCTGGAGCAAATGAAATGCTTAAATTTGGGAATAATCTCTTGCTCTCACATGTTGTCATCATTATTATGTGTTCGGAGAATTCAGGCGGCAGTACTGTAGTAGTAGTAGTAGTTGAGACAGGCCATGACCCTGAGCAGGGATGCTGACAGTTTATCCCGGGCCCAGGGCAAAGTCGTCTGAAATGGCCCCACATCCAATAATATCCAATGTAACAACAACCCAATTCTGGGCCCCTTCTCTCCCTGGGGCCCGGGGCAACTGACCCCTTTGCACCCCAGCCGGCTTCCCTGGCCCTGAGGAGTCTGTTGTCTGCTGTCCCCATGCAGCCCACTGTACTGGAGGGAGATTACATGGCCTAAGGCGGAGGGCTTAGTGTATGCATTGGATTTCACAGGATTGGGGTCGACCTCCTTGTGGGGTTGACCTCCCTCCTCCTCTCTTGGCTTGGCATGGCTCTGCTTCGCTTCTCTTCTCTTCGCATCGTTTTTCGCTTCTCACCCATGATGGGGGTGACAGGAATCCAAATCGAGTGTGTGTGTGTGTGAGAGAGAGAAAGAGAGAGAGAGAGAGAGAGAGAGAGAGAGAGAGAGAGAGAGAGAGAGAAAGAGAGAGAATGTGACAGAAAGTGTGTGTGTGAGTGTGTGTGTGTCAGCGGCCGTGGTGTATGCGTGTGTGTGTGTGTCTGTCTGTGTCTGTGTGCATACATGTGTGTGTGTGTGTCTGTGTGTGCGTCCTTGCACATGTGTGTGTGTGTGTCTGTGTTTGTGCATTTGTGTGTGTGTGGTTCACAGAGATTGGTTGAACTTTGACAGGGCCAAGAGAAGATTCTCAGCACTGAGCTGTGTCTCTTGGCAGCGGCTTAAAAGCATCCAATATGGACCACAGCTTTTGGGGGCATTATCGTACACATGCAGACACGGGGGCACACACACACACACACACACACACACACACACACACACACACACACACACACACACACACACACACACACACACACACACACTGTGTTTGTGGTCACTTGGATGGACTCGAATAACCCCAGTGTTTTGTAAACACCTTCGACCTGAAGTGCAAGCAGCTGTCATCAAAGCGCCCGAGTGCCTGTCATCCTCCGCCACCTCCAGTGTCCTCAATCACGACCCACAACCCGCCGTGTCACCCTTGACACCGCGCTTGGGTCATGGGAAGAGACTGAAGTGACCTCCCTGCTATGTCAATCAACTACCCATCGTTGCAGTTACAGAGGGTGAAAGTTGGGAATGTCTCGTCACAACGAATGTCAATGTTTGATGTTATTTGTTGCGTTATATTGGATAAGAATTTAACAAACGTGGCCCTGCCGTGGCCTAACAGGTTACTACGCTGGCGCCCCAGGTTTGATTCCGGCCCGGGTCATTTGCTGATACTTCCCCATCTCTGTCTCCCCACTCGTTTCCTGTCTCTCCTCCACTGTCCTATCAAAAGCACAGAAAAAGCCCTAAAAATATATATTATAATTATATAAACATATATTATATAATTGAACAAGCGTCGCCACAGTGCTTGTCTGACAGCCAGTGTCTCCAATCAAGATTACTAGCCATGACATGCTTTGACCGTCACTGGGTGATGTGAAGAGAGCCTTTCCCAGCCATGTCAGTCAACTGCTGTAGTTATTGTTGGATTACACAGTACTGGGGACAAAACATACAAACTTGGAATGCTTCATCATCACGACCATCACTGTTGTGTTCAATGGTTCTAGCTGTATAGTGTCCAAAGCCTCCAGTAGTCCTCCAGTGTCACCCTTGACCCATAACCATGGGCAGTCATGGGTGAGCGGTTAGGGCGTCAGACTTGCATCCCAGAGGTTGCGGGTTCGACTCCCGACCCGCCAGGTTGGTGGGGGGAGTAATCAACCAGTGCTCTCCCCCATCCTCCTCCATGACTGAAGTACCCTGAGCATGGTACCGTCCCACCGCACTGCTCCCCATGGGGCGCCACTGAGGGCTGCCCCCTTGCACGGGTGAGGCATAAATGCAATTTCGTTGTGTGCAGTGTGCAGTGTTCACTTGTGTGCTGTGGAGTGCTGTGTCACAATGACAATGGGAGTTGAAGTTTCCCAATGGGCTTTCACTTTTTTCACTTTTTTACTGCGTCATATGAAGAGACCAGAGTTACTTCTCAGCCATGTCAATCAACTAATAGAACGCCACAGGACACTGAGCATAAAAGCTGGTCATGACTTGTCATTGTCTACTACCCCATGCAGTACACTAGCCTGATTATTATCGACGTTCAAATCTCTTCGAGACTTGGTCTGACCAAGAGCATAACAATTAACATTTCCCAAACGGCATGGTTGACCCACCTTCCTTGGTTTGCTTGGTTGTTTGCTTATCGACAAAGTGGGAGGAGTTCCCGTATTTGCGGGAACTCAGAAAGTACTTGCATTGCTCTTGACCTGACTATTTGCAACACTGAATGTGTTGCGTCACTAGGAGGGCACAGCCTGGCTAGCAGTACACAGTACTGAGAACAAAACATTAATGTTGGCAATGTCTTGTCATGGAGGCTGAGGCCATGACAAATACCAATGTCAAATCTAATTGGTAACATTATAGTGCAACAAGAATGGAAAAAGAGTGGCCCTTCCGCCGTCGCATGGTAGAGGACTGGAATAGTATGCCTGCGACCCGTGTTCGATTTCGGCCTGTGTCATTTGCTGATCCTTCCTCGTCTCTCTCTCCCCCCTCATTTTCGGTCCACAAATAAAGGTATAAAAATCCCTAAGAAAAGAATCGAAAATGAGCCTTAAAACACCCCGAAAGACCTCACTGGCTCGTGTGAAGAGTGTTGCTTCCCCAGTCATGTGATGTAATCAACTTAACCATTGTTGCAGTTGCCAAATACAGAACATGAAAGTTGCTAATGTCTTGTCATGACGAATGTGAAAGGACCAGTTCTGTCAATTTCAACATGCAGTTGTAATGCTCACACTACCCTGGACTTGTCAGTACCTGAGATTTTTTTTTCTTCTTCAGCCTTTTCCGAGATCCTGATCATTGTAATGGGGGCAGCGCTTTGTTTACATTTCAATTTTTAAAAAAAATGTATTCCCAAAAACATTTAAAAAAAAAAATGTGAACAAACCATTAGAATAGCCCCCATTAGAATAGCTCATATCTCGGAAAGGGCTGAGCCGAAAAATGTGGCATCACCGGGTACTGACAAGTCAAGGGTAGCGTGAGCAATACAACAGCATATTGAAATTGACTGAACTGGTCCTTTAATGTCCAATGTTATTTTCTTTGTTATAGTGACTAGGAATTGAAACACATTGAAACACAATGGCATGACGTCATCATCCTGAATTTTCAGTAACAGTGACCCCACAACATCCTTAATGTGTCATGCGAAGAACCATGTCAAACTACTAGCAGTGGACAGCAGTGAGGACAAAACATAAAAGTTATTTTATGTTGAGATATTACGTTTGATGTTTTTAACATTATTGTACCATTATACGATTATATTTTTATAGTTACAGTAAAACAGAGCCTTCATGCCTTCATGTCATCCAAACACTTCCATTGTTTTCATTCAACACCCTTGACCTCTCTGGGTCATGTGAAGAGTGTTACTTTCCAGCCATGTTCCAAAAGGCATATTGGCAGAATTTCCCAGAGAATGGCCTTATCCCCAGGGAAGACATTTGTTTGAAGGCATGTTTGTTTATGTGTGTCTGTGTGTGTGCGTGTGTGCGTGTGTGCGTGTCCTTGTGTGTGTGTGTGTGTGTGTGTGCGTGTGTTTGCGCGCACGTGCCCGTGTGTGTGTGTGTGTGTGTGTGTGTGTGTGTGTGTGTGTGTGTGTGTGTGTGTGTGTGTGTGTGTGTGTGTGTGTGTGTGTGTGTGTAGTTTACAGTAATCTCAGAAATTATGAAAATATTCTGATCGGAATTATAAAATACGTTGGTTTTTTTTGTCCAGCATTATACAGTGCCACAAGAATTGATATAGTGCTTTCACAGACCACAGATGATGAAACTGCTTGAAAAACATCTCTAGGACATAGAGACACAGAGGACAGCAATGAGATGGGGGGAAGGGCAGACAACGGAGGATAAAAGCAGAAAAAGGTCAATGCAATCCCTGTACACAACAAATGCACACACACACACACACACACACACACACACACACACACACACACACACACACACACACACACACACACACGCACACACACAATCAAGAAAAACAGACATGAAATAAATAAGATGTATTTGGCCAGAATACCATCTGGTGTATGAAATGGTGCAAGCTACCACTTAATTCATTGTAGCGCAGCCTAGTAATAGTATGTGGCTTGTGCAGTTTATTTTAGTATCTTAAGTAGGGCGAGGAAGCGGTAAACTATCAATGAAGTCATTTATTTATATCACCGGGAAAAAAACTAGGTTGGCATATAGCACGCCCAACAACATGCATCCCAAACAGAGTAGGATTTATGCAGAACAGGTGGGATTGGTGACTGCAGGCCAGGAACTTCTGCATAAGGGGCCAGAAGGGGCACAGATGGTCACACCTTCCCACGGCGGAGACCGTCTAGAGGTGGTGGGGTGGGAAAGAGAGAGGGAGAGACGGGGGGATAGAGAGAGAGAGAGAGAGAGAGACAGACAGACAGACAGGCAGACAGACAGACAGATAGACAGACGGGCAGACAGATACAGAGACAGAGGACACAGTTAGGTTACCTGGCTGGCTTATTCTGAAATCTTGCATGTCTGTATTAGGCACACACACAGACACAGACACACGCACATGCACACGACACGCACACGCACACACACAGAAGCAGAAGTTTATTTGCAATTCAAATATCAGTGTTTCCCATTGTAGTAAATTGATTTGGATTAAATGTATGATCACCAGATTGCAGATTGCCCAGATTTGTTTACTCATCGTTCACTTTTCAATACATTACAAGATAAGGAAGTGGCAGCAGACAGGTATATTGGCAGGATACAGTCATAAAGAGGTATTTCCCAACCACAAAATAGGGTGACCTTTGCATCTATGTTGTTACTACTATGTACTGTATGGGACATATTACCCATGTGAGACCCCGCTATCTCTCTCACCGCTATCTACCTTTCATGACTCTCTCTCTCTCTCTCTCTCTCTCTCTCTCTCTCTCTCTCTCTCTCTCTCTCTCTCTCTCTCTCTCTCTCTCTCTCTCTCTCTCTCTCTCTCTCTCTCAGGGACGCACAAAATGGTGATTACGTAATTACGTAAAAAACAATAGTATTATTAAAACACAGCTGGCAATATAAATTGTTGTGCATCTTTGTAAATATTACTGTAATGTTATGCAGTGTTACAGCATCATTAGTGACCTACACGTACAGCTTATTTATTCTGCTTCAACCCGTTCACCCCAGCCCCCACAGCCCCCACCATATACCCTACACAACTCCTCTCTCCTTTCACCCCCCCCCTCTCTCTCTCTCCTTCCATATCTCTCTCTCTCTCTCTCACTCTCTCACTCTCTCTCTCTCTCTCTCTCTCTCTCTCTCTCTCTCTCTCTCTCTCTCTCTCTCTCTCTCTCTCTCTCTCTCGCTCTCTCTCTCTCTCTCTCTCTCTCTCAGCAGTTAATCTTGCGGATCAGCAGGTCAGGGTTCGGCCCTGCTGCTGGCATTTGTGGTGCCGGCGAGCGGCTAGGGTGTCATATTATGGCAGGCTTGCACATATGCCACGTAATGCCCGGCCCTGTAAAAGGTCGTGCCACAATCAGCACACTGAGGAAAGGCTGAGGCCCGAGACTGAATCAGGCCACCAGGAGAGAGGGGAAAAGCACAGAGAGAATCAAGTGCAGTCAGCCACTGATTACAAGCAAATTGTGTGTGTGACTGTCTGCATGTGTGGGTTCGTATATTTTTGTGTGTGTATGTGTACTGTATGGGTGTGTGCTTCTCAACTCTATGTGTGGGTGTTATTTTTTCCCTTTGAGTCATTCATTATGTATGGAGGATGTATAGTTAGTAGCTTTGCAAACAGTAGTAAACCCTGCAGTCATTGCAGCATATACAGTATGACCTGCATTTACTGTATCTGTCTCCTTCTATTGTGGGAAGCCCTTGCAGGGAGCAGACAGGGGGGGCAAAGGGGTTAGCTGTCACGGGCCCAAGGCGATAGGATGTCCAGGATTGGGTTCTCATTATATGTACATATTGGGTCGAGGGGGCCCTTACAGATGACTTTGTCCCGGGCCTGGGCAAATCTGTCAGCGGTTCAAGCCCTTGTAGACTCCTACCGAGAACATACTGTAATCTATGACTTACTGTACAGTCAATGAGGGCCATGGGCGGCTAACAACATCCAATTATCCTTATCCCAGTAGGCCTATATCTTAAATCCTGATCTGGCCTACTGGGGCTGACCTCACGCACTTACGTTTCCTGTCTCTGTGCTAATGTAAACGCGGCCTTCCTGTGCAGTCTAGACCCAGGCAGTCATGAACCTGTGACCTCACGCAAGCTCTTGGTAGCAGGGCCACTGCTGACGGCTTTGGTCAGGCCCGGGACAAAGTCATCTGAAAGGCCCCCCAAACCAATACATGCCACAACATCTTCAGCGTTGGTTCTTTTCATGCCAGGAGCAATACAAATATTGTTTCTGAGCTCCGGAAAAATCTGAGAACTTTTCCCACTTTGTCAGGAAGCAAACAAACAGTTGCAAACAAAGGGAGGCGGGTTAACCATGCCGTTTGGGGAATGTTAATTGCTATGCTGTTGGTCAGACCAAGTCTCGAAGAGATTTGAAAGTCGATGATAGCCAGGCTAGGTTTTCTGCTGATATGCACTGTTTTGCTGACATACACTACCAGTATAGACTGTGAACAGCCCTCACCTCACAGGACCTAACAACTGACCCAGGAGCAGTTTGTTGCACAGCTGGTTGGATAGGCCACATTACTGTAACAGAACACCAGGACGAGGCAAGTTTAGTAACACTAGACGGCAGGACTGGAGTGGGACGAAAAGCATAGTCTACAATTCATTTTATTCTATACACTTCTTGACTCAGTCAACTGTCTATATTACGTAATATATGTCTCTCTACTCTGCTCCACTGTATTGAAGATGTACCAGTACCCCCCAAAGCCCCAAACTGTGAACCAGTCCCTTAGAAAGAAAAAAAACAACGGCATTGGTCCTTGGGGACTGTCGGCACACCAGGAAATGCCTTGTATACCAGATCAGACCAGCCCTGCTGGTAGACGCTGAACTGTGCTAACTCTCAACCGTGACACGGAGATCTGAAGATTGATAGCCGTATGACTTGTGTCTTTGTCTCAAGGGGACCTAAAATGACTTGGATTTCCATTTAAGGTTTTTCTTTCCTTTCCCTTATCTGGATTTGTAATTCTGCACGCATGCACACACTCAAAGACACACACACACCCTCTCTCTCTCTCTCTCTGTCTATCTGATAGGTACACACACACATGCACCTCACACACTCACGCACACACACGCACGCACACACACGCACGCACATACGCACGCACGCACACACACAAACACACACACACACACACACACAAACACACACATACAAACACACACATACAAACACACACACACACACACACACACACACACACACACACACACACACACACACACACACACACACACACACACACACACACACACACACACACACCTTAGTCTGAGTT
>NC_085869.1:51615549-51628049 GCF_034702125.1 Engraulis encrasicolus
CAAGACGATTTCCAGAAGTTGTATCCAGGTGTCAATTGTGTCCTTGTTCTGGTGTTGTTATTTTCAAACAGAGATGGCTCTTGCTCACTGGCAGTGACTTGGGTCATGTGAGACAGCATCAGAGCTCGGGTGACATCTCTCGCTCGGGTGAAATCTCTCCTAGAAGATTTCAAGGTATGAAATGTTTTACTCGGCTGCATCTTCCAATAGATTACTCTTTATTACCTCCGCCAGTTATGTGATCGCCCGGATTTGTGTGTCTGTTCGTCACGCTGCTATTACATGGCCTGCCACAGTGTGTGTTCGTCACGCTGCTATTACATGGCCTGCCACAGGGTGCGCAAGGACCACTGAGGAGGAGCCCTGAGCAGCACCACTGGCGTACCTTCACTCAGCCACCTTCACGCAGCCACACCGGGGCAGAGCATTGAAGTGAAATGCATTAGCCTACCGTAGTCAAAATCGCTATCAAAAAGCAGCCTAGCAGATCGTTTAAGTTCACAATGCTGTCACAAAGCATTCATATAAAATGAAGCTCAAAGAAAGGCGCGCGCGAATTGCGTTAGTCCACGGTGATTTGCTGCTTCCCCAATCCCCGCGCACCGAAGCCATCAGCACTACAAACATTCCATAGACTATACTAAAGAATGAACGCTGGAGATGCGGTGAACAGTGATTTTCAATACGAAATAGAGAGCAGGCCCGGGTGCCGATCAACTGCCCACACAGCGCCGAGACCAGCTCGCAATAACCCTCATGAACGGACTCCCATAGGCTATTCACAGGTAGGAGGAACTTCAACAAGTGTAGTGTCGGGGTAGGCAATGATTCCGCTAGCTGCGACCAGTCGAGTCGACATGTCTCTCGCTAAGCAATTGCGTTTGTAGCACAACGTTGGTGTCCGATATTGAAACAGCTAGAAATGATACAAGTGGATTTACCTCTCAAACGTGTCTTTAGCCTTACGAAATAGCCCAAAACAATAACTGACACTCCACAACCATACATGCACTGCCATTGGATAAGGGGATTCTTGCACATTTCATTCTGATTCAATAATTAAGTGAACGGCTCAAAGTAGTATGGGCCGCTGCACTACTGTAGAATATGTAGGCCTACTATGGGTGTTGGCCAATGAAAATTGTGCTTTTTAATTTTAATTTTGTTTTAGATGGTAGCCTAATAAAAGGCATGCTGCCAATCATCAACAATGTGACTAATATGTAGCAATGAGCTTCAATGCTTAACTGCATTTGCAAATCACAGAAGGCATAGGCTAGCATGAACAATCACTTTGCCAATAAAAACAATCAAAGGTGAACTAAACAGACTACAGCTAGAGGACATGGAAATGATAAAAGAGACAGATAGAACTATAATTTGGTTACGACTTGACGGTTCAATTACCTGAACACAAATGCTATGTAGCCTATAGGCCTAAATGCATGAAACCACATCATGACTCTACACCTATGTACAAAACGAACTAAACTTCCTTGGCAGAGGTCTGCGTTCTCTGAATGCATTTCTAGTTATTGGTATGTAATGATGTCCTTACCACCAACAAATTCTCTTAAGCATCAATGTGGTCTATAATTCGTCCTGCGACTTCTCAATGCGAGCTCCCATTGATATTGAAGCAATAACTGCTCCGATTATTTTTTTGACTGGAGAAATGGAATCCTGCTACAGTGTCCCAGACCTCTGTGTGCTGGAGCTCCACCAGGGGGCTAGAGCCACACACACACACACACACACACACACACACACACACACACGAGGTGTAAGAGATTATCACTCTTTTGTTTGGACTTTCATATGTAAATTGTTTTTTTGTGTCCTGAAAATAGACAAATAAGCTACATACTGTACATGTTGTATTTGTGTTTTATGATTTTATAGGTGTGTGCAGAGTTCTGAAGAATAAAAGTCAACAGTCAAGTTCTTCTCCATATTCTCCAAATCTGACGGAGGCGTTCCATCAGGAAAGGGGGAATGGTTGGTCGATGCCTCCAGAATAACGATACCCATAACCCAGGTATTATGTACAAAGAGAATGTTAATTTGAATCTTGATGCCTACAATTTTGCTGATTTGTTGACAATCGAGATGTATAAACATTAAGTCAGAATAACTTATGTTAAATTGTCTAACTTTTCACCTGGTGTATTTGGTATTGTGGTAGCATGTTTGAAATGGATGGTTAAGAAGGTAAAATATGTCATGGACATCAGTTAAATATTTACATGTGTATCTGTCGAATTACTTTGTTTCAGGCACAACATGCTGACAGGGAATCGGCTATGGCAGAAAGCATCCATGCCATCTACGTGATCCGCCATGAAGGTTCAGAAGCTACTGACAGTCCTGAGGACATCGGAATCATTTTCAAAGGGGTGACTGCATTTGGCTGCTTGCCAAACATCCTACCCAGGCTCCGCCCTCGCAGTGACGCAACACCTTCGGCTCTGCTACACACACTCAGGAAAACTTTGTTCAGGTACTTTCGGGTTCCCTCCACAGCAGGAAACTCCACCCACTTTGTCGGGAAGCAATCGCCTTTCAGCATCACTAACCGTCCTGGCTAGAGGCGTGTTCAAGGAAGTGACAAGGTTTGAGCAGAGACGCTCTATTGGGACTAAGAAAATGTTTGGTTTAAACTTTGGCTCAGCCTGTTCGGCCCTCGACCAGTAGCAAATCATGAGAGTTGGGTCAACCATGCCGTTTGAGAATGTTGTTATGCTCTTGGCCAAGTCTCGAAGAGATTTGTAAGTCATGATAATCAGGTTACAAATATTTACTTACAGTGGCCATATTTCTTGCCCTTGTTTACGCACTGAACTTGTTATCCTCCTTGAAAGTTGTGTGTGTGAGTAATAATGCAGACATAATAATAACAATTGACTAGAAGCACAGATACACATTTCTACATTATTGCTCACACACAGCTTTTGGTAAAACATTACTGAAATGGCCAAACACCTTTATGCATTTTTTAATAAAGAGTCATTGCATTGAGCAGATCATTGAGAGGCTCTGAAGTCCACTACACTATTCTTAACTTGTGTGCGTGCGTACCTCCTCAAGCACATATACAGCACTCTATTTTTAACATTTTTTAAAAATGTGCTTTTTTTTTTTTTGACTTAACAACCTGTTAAAAACACAGCGTTAAACTTTGGCTTTTTTCGCACACCTCAGCTGGCAGGTGCGTCGGAGATGGCACCATGGGTCACTCAGCAATAGTTTAAAGAAACTCCCGCACACTGACCATTTCGCTCTTCTATCTTTAATAAACTTAAATTTATTAAAGAAAGAACAGCGAAATGGTCAGTGTGCGGGAGTTTCTTTAAACAAAAACACAGCGTTACAAATGTGTTGTTACTAGAATGGCAAGGACAGTCATAGTGCATTACTAAAGGCCCTGTGTTATGTCATCGTAGACAAGTATTATGGTAATTAACCTTTCAATGACTGTTGGTGTGCTACTGGTGGTATGGAATGCATTATTGGCCTACAACACACGTGTACGCTCTTGTATGTAAGTGTTTAAAAGGTTTTTTTGTTTATTTTTTATTTATTACCCTCAAGACAATTTTGTGTTTTGATTAATGGCCTGGGGAATGTGTTGATTAAAATAAAAAAACAAATCTTCAACATCTTGGGTTTGTAGTGTTGTTTTCCATAGATTTATAGCCTTTTCTGTGTAAGATTAAGTGTAATGCTTTGAAATTACTTAATAAAACATGGAAAGTATTTCCACATGATTCAATAGCACATATACAACATTATGAGCTCTTGTTGGATCAACTTGAGAGAATTGGGATAATCAAACCAGTATCAAACATGTTGGATGAACATTATAAGATCCTGTTGGATCAATTTAATTGAATCAGGTTTTGATAGCCTGACTCAGTTATGTTGGATCAACTCAAGAAAGTAAGGTTACATGAACATAAGGTAATACTGTTAAATCAACAAAGTTGCCTAATGTTAAAAATAAGAAAGATAATCATGTGGAAATACTTTCCATAATATTCTTAAGTAAATCCAACAGAATTTTTTTTTGAGTGTAGTTATTCCGAATTACCGGGGGTCCATAGGTAATAAAAGTTCCGTCCGAATCGGGCTATCGTGTTGTTTTCTACTGATTTTGTAGACATTTAAGTGGTTGGGGTCAAATTGACCCCAAGAGTCACGGATGTTCCAAAATTTGAGGGTAGCAGGAGGGTTAAAAAAGCAGTACAGGCCCTTTTAGCCAATTCACAGATTTAAAAAAGTATATATATTAAAGTATTACTGCGTTAATATCAAACATGCACTTGCAAAACAAAACAACAGTTTTTTTTTCTCTACTATCTTTTTTATTAACATTCAGGGAACATTTTGTCCCAGGCCCATCCTTGTGATTTAGATACACTTACAGGTTGCTACATTACAATTTATGATCAATGAACATGGCACTATCATAGTGAACATGTCTTGTTTAATTGATCAGCTCTGTAGTCACATATTGTAGATAATGACTCATTACAAAGTGAGTTAAGCCAAATATGTGTACTAACTGTGTTGTCTTGTCATTGTGTATCCAATGAAAGCAAGACATTGACTTTGTATGTACTGTATGTATTACCCTTGGATGCAGGTATAGTAATACATAGGCTACATACATAGATCGCACTAAGTTTTTTTTTCTCTTTCTCTTTTTCTTTTCTTTTTATTTACTTATCAAATGGTGTTAATTACTCATTAGAGGTGGCACCTCCAACGTGATCCCTTAGGTGCAGGAACATCATGAGCAACTGCATTTTGGGATTTCATTAGCATGCAGTGCAGACACTTCAATGTGCAACTTCAGCTGCCAGTCATGAGGGGAGAACCCAAAGATCCAGCAGACTCGCAATGTTTCTGATGTAGTGAGGACTGACATGTTCAGTAGAGGACCATACAAGGTATACATGCTGACTTTGATATTCCAAAAAGACACCATAGGAGGAGTTCACATCATCGGTATTTGTAGAGATGTTTATGTAAATGCATTGTATTACAAGCAAAACTATTCAGAAACCATTCTGGTGCCTGATTTTTTATGAATATACTGCAAAACAGTCAAGGCGTGAGAGCAAACTGCAAAATTCAGGGTGTGGGGAGTGCTGAAATTGGCAGAAAATGGACAAGGACCAGACTTGGTTTTTGGAGGCCAACATGTCCACCATGGCATCGGAAACATTGCTTCGCTGTTGAATTCTGTACATTGTCATTTACATTTGCTTAGCTCACTTTCTCTTCCCTTCTCTTCTCTTCTCTTCTCTTCTCTTCTCTTCTCTTCTCTTCTCTTCTCTTCTCTTCTCTTCTCTTCTCTTCTCTCGCCTGCTGTCCTTTCCTCTCCCCTCTGCTCCTCTCCTCTCCTCCTCTCCTGTCCTCTCCTGTCCTCTCCTCTCCTGTCCTCTCCTCTCCTCCTCTCCTGTCCTCTCCTGTCCTCTCCTCTCCTGTCCTCTCCTCTCCTCTCATCTCATCTTGTCTACTCTCCACTCCACTCCACTCCACTCCTCTACTCTCTGCACCTCTTCTCTCCGCTCCTCTCTTCTCCTCTCCTCTCCTGCAGGTTGTCCTTCGGTTCATCTATTCCTGACTTTGCCCCTGCCTCCCTGCAAGCACCACACACATGCACGCACGCACGCACGCACGCACGCACGCACGCACGCACGCACGCACGCACGCACGCACACACACACACACACACACACAAACACACAAACACACAAACATACACACACACAGAGAAATGTGCTCTCAGGCATGGGCACACACAGGCAGGGAAACACACGCACACACACACACAAACACACACACACACACACACACACACACACACACACACACACACACACACACACACACACACACAAACACACACGGACACGCATGAACACAGAACCACAGACACGCATACTAACATGCATACATGCATGGACACACACATACACTTATACAAACGCAGGCAAACACTGCCACACATGGACACACACAGGGGCACAAACACACACACACACACACACACACACACACACACACACACACACACACACACACACACACACACACACACACACACACACACACACACACACACACACACACACACACACACACACACACACAGCATGCCCACACATGCATGGACACACTCAGGCACAAAAATAACACACAAAAGCACACACAAAGATCCAGTCATGGATGAATACACATTCACACACACACACACAAGCACACACACACGCACGCACACACACACACACACACACACACACACACACACACACACACACACACACACACACACACACACACACACACACACACACACACACACACGTAGTCCCCCTCAGGCGGTGGCAGTGAAGGGCAGTGGCAGTGCATTGCTGGGCAGGCTTGAGTGGGCAGGCAGGAGGGGGAAGTGGTGTCTGGGCAGGGTAAATGTTATCTCAGGGACCACCGGGCCTTTTCATGGCACCACGCCACCCCCACGCTCGCACGCACACACACACACACACACACACACACACACACACACGCTCACAAACATGCAAACACACACACACACACACACACACACACACACACACACACACACACACACACACACACACACACACACACACACACACACACACACACACACATACAAGCATGCACGCACACATACCCACACAGAGCACCTCACTCACAGGAGGGTTCAATGAGCCAGCCATGCCCCCCATCTACCATACTCTTATTCATCTCTCTCTCTCTCTCTCTCTCTCTCTCTCTCTCTCTCTCTCTCTCTCTCTCTCTCTCTCTCTCTCTCTCTCTCTCTCTCTCTCTCTCTCTCTCTCTCTCTCACATATACACGTGAGTATGCATGCCTCCAAACACCTTTCTTTTAATATCTCTCTCTCTCTCTCTCTCTCTCTCTCTCTCTCTCTCTCGCTCTCTAAAACTCTCTCTCTCACACACACACACACACACACACACACACATGTACACAAGCCATTCCGCTGCCCTTTGCCATTCTCGTCTTCCTCAGTTCTCTCTGTCTCTCTGCCACTTTCACACACACACACACGCACGCACGCACGCACGCACACACACACACACACACACACACACACACACACACACACACACACATCAATGTCCCCTTACCATTTTCTCTGCCCCTCCATACAAACCGATCAGTGCATAAAGAGAGCTCCAAAGCAACCTTTCAAGTCTACTTTGCCCCCATCCCCTTCTTCCCCTTCTTCCTCCTCCTTCTCTTCATCCTCCTCTTTCTCTTCCTCCTCCTCCTCCTCCATCTTTCTCTTCAATGTCTAAGCCCCTATCCCCCACTTTCTACCCTTCTCTTTCTCTGCATCCTCCTCTTTCTCTTCTTATTCCATCTTCCTCTTCAATGTCTAATCCCCTAGCTCCTTCTCTTTCTCTTCCTCCTCCTCTTCCTCCTCCTCCTCCATCATCCCCTTCTATGTCTAACCCCCCTATCCATCGCTCTCTTCCCTCCTCCTTCTCTTCCCTCCCCTTTCTCTTCCTCTTCCTCCTCCTCCTCCTCCTCCTCCTCCTCTTCTTCTTCTCCTTCTCATTCAGTGCACTGTAATGGCCCCTCAAGGGCTGTCACTGCAATGGGAAACCAGCCAAGTAGGTGATGGGTACATAACAACACACAGCGATGTCGAAAGAGAGTTAGAGATGGAGAGAGAGGGAAAGAGAGAGAGAGAGAGAGAGAGAGAGAGAGAGAGAGAGAGAGAGAGAGAGAGAGAGAGAGAGAGAGAGAGAAGAGAGAAAAAGAGAGAAAAAGAGAGAGATGGGGGACAAATCCTCTGCTAGTTAGTGAGGGGAAGGTATGTGTGTGTGTGTGTGTGTGTGTGTGTGTGTGTGTGTGTGTGTGTGTGTGTGTGTGTGTGTGTGTGTGTGTGTGTGTGTGTGTGTGTGTGTGTGTGTGTGTGTGTGTGTTTGGAACATGGAGTTAGGGGGCCCAGCAGGTAATGGCTGCTCTCCAGCCTGATGAAGGTCACCTCACCTCCCCTTGTTCATCTATCCACGCCTGTGTGTGTGTGTGTGTGTGTGTGTGTGTGTGTGTGTGTGTGTGTGTGTGCGTGCGTGCGTGCGTGCGTGCGTGCGTGCGTGCGTGCGTGCGTGCGTGCGTGCGTGCGTGCGTGCGTGCGTGCGTGCGTGCGTGCGTGCGTGCGTGCGTGCGTGTGTGCGTGCGTGTGTGCGTGCCCTCCCCTTGTTCATCTATCCATGCATGTGTGTGTGTGTGTGTGTGTGTGTGTGTGTGTGTGTGTGTGTGTGTGTGTGTGTGTGTGTGTGTGTGTGTGTGTGTGTTCATGTTTGCCTTCATCGCTCGCTCTGGCTCCTAATTTACCTCACTAAGCTGCAGGGGAAACAGCTAACTGTGACTTGTCAGTGTCAATAGACCTTTGCCAAGGCGCTTAAGTATGACTACCAACAATGGTGTTAGCGTTCTGCATTAATCTTGTCAAAAGTTCTTTATTGGATGGTGTCCACTTGAGATGTAACAACTTTCAGGGCGTCCTTCAGGTGCTATTATTATATACTGTGTTTACCGCATATATAGCAGTACACCATACAGTACAGACATACACAGGGAAGCTGACAGCTTTGGCTGGGCCTGGACCAAAGTTATAATACCCCAATGTACAATATATTGAGGACCCGAATCTGGGGCCCCTATTTACATGGGCCTGGGACACATAACCTGTTTGTCCTCCACTATTAGCTTCTCAGCACATATTGTACATCAGTGGTCCCCAAATGGCGTCCTGTGGCCCAAATGAAAACATGTGTATACTATGCGGCCATCTTTTGGCCCATGCGTAAAATAAATTGGAGACCACTGCTGTACATAGAGTGTATACAGGTACAGTACAATTGCCCCACTGATAGTATATGAAAGCTGTATCAGATCAATAGATTTAAAAACGAAAACTCAAGTAACTTACATACTATATCTCTCTATGTTGTGAATTCACTCTCTGCATTTTATCACCCATATTTTTATACTCAACTCTACATACCTACACTATATGTCATGCTGTCTTTTTCATTCACTCTACTAATCTATCGTGCTGTCGTTTACATTCACTCTACGAATCTATCACCCTGTCTTTTCACATTCACTCCACTCGCGTCCGCCTACTTTTCAGAAGGTCATCTTCTCCATATTTGACTTTTAACGTAGCGCATCATGCTGACAGCTCAATAACGTGCCCATGGCTCTCTAATGGTCCTCGGAGCTAATGTGACCTTTTAGCATTTCCTATACAATCAATACGGGGAGCTTTAAAAAGCACTTGGACGTATTTATCATTTAAACTATAGCGATACCAAGCTGTGCTGCAGCGCATAGCTCAGCCAGTGACGGACAGTCTATACTATATGTTGTTCAGTCAATGTGCATAGATTTCATGCAGAAAAAACTACAGATGAAACATCATTAAAACGACTTGGCTTTGCATGGAAGGAAAATAACAAGTACCGACAGCAAACATGAAGAAATAGACTATTCCATACACATGTCGACATGTACATGTTGTTTTTCATCTGTACTGTATGGCGTAATGCATTTTCTGGCAGATGGCATAACGATGTTGTCCCAAGCAAGAGCCCCATTAAGTGTATACTGTAGGCTACATAGGTAGGCCATCAGTTCTATAGCCGAGCACACTGAAAGCCCACTTAACTGCAAATGGGTTGATGCAGAGGCAGCCATGCACTTAGATATTTTTCATGTTTTTCATTTCTCCTTTTCCTGAGACACTGTGTGATCCGCCGTTGTTGGCACATATATATGGGAAATGTTCAGGCTTAGAGAACATGTAAAGTAGGCCTACATGTGCATTAAAGAACATAAAACCATACTTTAGGGATCTACAATATAGAACAAAAGGGATCCCAGTCTGCTTTGATACAAATTTCATGTTATTCATGTTATTTAAAATCTGATTTTACTAGACTGCCTTGGGGAACTGTGTTACTGTTATTTCATATTTCCATATCAAAATGAGAAACTGAAAAATACTCTTAAAACATGTTTTAATATATATATATACTGTATATTTAAATGTAGGGCCTATAACATATTCTGTTTTGGGAAAGAGCTGATCATTTACAGTTACGTGTCTCTGTGTGATGGACTGTAAGCTTTGATGACAACAATAACATCTCATGTCAAGTTCTGGTTCAGCCCACCAGCTTGTAATAGGAAACCAGGGTAAATAGGGATCTTTTCGCCATAATATCCTGCTTAATGGCAAATTAACTTTAAGTGTGGCTAAGCACACTAAATTAGGCCTAACAGCTGAACATATAGGGAGTACCGTGTCCATGCTGAAGGATCTAATAATCAGTTACACCAGGATGTGGGCATGTAGAGAACATTTTGAAAGGACTCAATATTTACACAAGGCTTCTAACGTAAATATCCACTAGTTTACCCTGCATAGGTCATCTTCAAATACATTTCACTGGGATATAATCTAGCTTCACACTGGCTTGGAGCTTTGAAGCAGTAATATCTTAACACCACATATACAGTAGACCCCTCACTACTGAAAACATTTGACCTTTTGATATATCCTGCTCGAAGAGAAATCAAGATTAACAGATTACAACACTACAGTGTAAAGTAGACTAGGTCATCTCCATCATCCCCATCTATCACTGTGAAAAGGTCAAATAAACATTTTCCACCATGACATCCTGCTTTGAGGCAAATAAAGATTAAAGCCACACTCAGTTATTGTCATCTCTATTTTTTCATCGTTCCAGTGGTTGACCCGTAAAAGCTTGAACGTCATGTCTGAACTGGCTCTGCATCGTTCCGTGCAAGTTTTCAGAAGCTGGTCACTCCGAGTTCAAGTGAGACATTAAATAGGTTATTTCACTTCCAATCTCTACTGTACAGCAACTGAAGACAATAAAACCATTTTATATTAAAGGGGCTCTAGGTAGGTTTTACAGTTTAATTAATCACTGTCCCGAGTCAGCCAATGCTTATTTGAGTCATTAGTAAGTGAAGGATACCTCTCGCGATCTCTTTTGCGGTCGCAGTCAGTGAACCCCAAATTAAACTTTTGACAGAGCGGTTCGAGCCAGTGTTGTGGGAAACAATGGGCACCGCGCAAACAACGTCATTCTACATTGTGCCCCTTTAATGTTGCTTTAACAGATGCAGTGCCATAACGAATGGTGTGTGAACTCAGTTCCATTGACCACCAATGTGAATTCAAAAGTCGTCCCCCCCACCCCTGGTATCCTGCTTAAAGATTAACAGGGGCTTCCTTTTAAGGACATGTTAATCCCTAAAACTAGGATATGAGCAGTTTCCCACTTCCATCACTGTCGTTAGCTTGTCGTTGGGGTGGTTTTAATATTTACATTCATTAAGCCTCTCAGCTTAGCTGCATGTGTTTTCATTTGACTAAAGAGCTGTCATAACACTGTATGAGGATAGAACACACACATGATCAAAGGCCCTTCACAAAAGCCTGAAACCACCTAAAAAACAAACATGTGTCTGGCTCAGTTGTAACCTTTTTACTGCAGATGGGCTAATCAACAGGCTTATTCACTCTTTCTGAAAGCACTTAACTACAGTACATCATAACAATGTAGGGAAAGAGAGAGGGGATGAGTTCTGTCTGTGGGGTAATTGCATAAAACCTTCAGTTGCCCATCGATATCCAAAGTTGCACATTTGAAGTAGAGAGAGAGGGTCCGAGGCACTCTGAAGTCCTTATTAAAAGTCCTTTATTATTACATGGACACCATGGATAGCTGACACGTTTCGCCCTTAGCCCTATTAGCCCTGAAGAAGGTCGCATGCGTTGGCTATCATTGCTGTCCATGTATTAATAAAGGACTTCAGAGTGCCTCGGACCCTCTCTCTCTACATCATAACAACATTGCTTTGAAAATGCAGAGTCTTAAGTGAACGATTACCAAGTCTTGATCATTACCATTTTGGTGACAGTAAGGTTATAAGAGATGATCTGCACTAGGGGGTTAAAGCTAAACTGTCTTTTTGTGTCTACTGTGCTATGTCTCAATGAGGCCTCTCACACAAACTATGGTGGGGTTTTAATCATGGGTGTAAGTTTATATATGGAAGGTCGTGTCATAATAAGTTATTTAGCCACCGTGACAGTAAGTTCAGGGAGACCAGAAGTTAAATATTTAGCTTACTGTGCCCAGAAGTTAAATATTTATCTACATTTGTATCACGCAAGGCAATTGTTCAAAATTGTTGAATCTTCAGTGTTTCACTAAGTGTTGGGCCTAAATCTCCTCCTCCCGTCCTGTGTCTTTTTTCGACAGCAAGTTTTAACTATCTGTAGAGTTAACTCAGCCAACTAGATAAAGCCTCGGCAGATGCCAGTAAGCTTCAGGACATGGGGCAATTCTCTGCATTCATGGCCGTAGCGCGCTTTGATATCACTGAA
>NC_085869.1:51635549-51638049 GCF_034702125.1 Engraulis encrasicolus
TATGTTGCAATGTGCACCGTATGTCTGACTTACTTACAGTATACTGTGAATGAGGGACATGAGGAATGGCTCGCTCTTAGCGTATGTGCAATAAGAGTCGGCATGTGATTCATTTCACAAATATTAACTGGATCTTTGTCATAGACCTAACGTACACTAAATCAGAGAATCTGTATCCCATGAGAAGGGTCAGTGACTGAAGTTGTCTTGGTCAACAGTAAGGAGAGGCCAACAGTAAATGCTCCAAATACATTATTTTAATCATATTTTGTATCTCGTCTGTTTGATTCCTTCATTCCTTGTATTTTGTTCAGCTTAACGTCCCTGAAATCTAGAAATTCAAATAGCGTCACTGTTGTCTACAAAGCAAGTAAGAGACAAGCTCATTCTCATTCTCCAGTGCAGTTGAGGTTCACTCGAGAAGTGATTTACCCTTTTAAATATAGCCCACGCTGACACGCTATTAAGCATGGTGATTATCACTTTTTTTGTCCATTGATTTACAAGCATGGATGAGAGGACTGGAGCGTTTCTTGTGTGTTGTTAATTACAGTAATTATGGCGCCGCTGCTTTGGCCTGTGTTTGTAAGGCCCCAATTTGCTCTTCAGAGTCATTTTCCCCTAAAAGCTGCTGAGCTGTTCTGATCATCTCCCCTGTGATGCAGGGGTGAGAAGATCCGACCTGTGTCTGTCTGTCGACGAGGGCTGGATCCTTTTGTCTGTCTGTGCACAGGCAGCGCAGGATGAGCCAAAATGGAATATGAGCCACTCGGGAGAGATGGAGAGAGAGAGAGAGAGAGAGAGAGAGAGAGAGAGAGAGAGAGAGAGAGAGAGAGAGAGATACTGAGATAGATAGAAGGAGAAAGTGATATACAGAGAGGTATGGGCACAGATAGAGAATGCAGAGAGAGAGAGAGTGAGTGACATAAAGAGAGGTACAGGCAGAGAGAGGATGAATAGGTGATAGAGAGAGGGGGAGGAAGAGAGAGGGTGGTAGGAGGAAGTGATAAGGAGGGAGTTATAAGGAGAAAGTGATAGAGACAGAAAGAATGAACTGGTTGAGAGAGAAGAAAATTAAGAGAGAAGAATTTAAGAGAAAGAGGTAGTAGAGATATGTGTTTGTGTGTGGGGGGTGAGAGAGAGAGAGAGAGAGAGAGAGAGAGAGAGAGAGAGAGAGAGAGAGAGAGAGAGAGAGAGAGAGAGAGAGAGAGAGAGAGAGAGAGAGAGAGAGAGAGAGAGGAACAAAGAGACACCACCTGGCACAGCAAGTGATATGGCACGGGGTAGAATACCAGCCTGAGAGCCCGGTATGCCACTCTCCCAACCAGACAATAGAAGAAAGGATTGGGTGTTCACGCATTATGTTTCGCTGGCACCCAAATTGTGGTTGCCGAAGCCGTTTGGGGACACCAACCATCCACACCGACACCACTACTCTGCACCAATCAGCAAATCTGGCTGAAACACAGTAGCGATTCAAACCAACACACCAGAGCTGCCTGATACAGGGTTGTAAAATGGGGTTCAAATCTGTTGGGTACACCATTGCAACTGAAACCAATACACCAGTTTTTACTTATGTAGTTATGATTGGAGGTTCAAATCTCCCATTTAGCAGTCAGTTACTGGCCATCTTGAGGAAATTGAATCAGCCTATCTGGTTGATACACTTTCTATGAGTAACTAATCATAAACTGTGCTCTTGCTTTTCTGTGGGTCTCTTATGTGTCAACCGATCAGGGCCTTTGCTAAGGTTTTGAAGGCCCTAAGCCTAACTGGTCAGGAGGGCCCATCATAATTAAATCATAATATTAATAATGATAATGCGTTTTTTAAGTCAATCTCAGCTTAGGAGGCCCCAATTTTGGGGGCAAAGTGGTTGAGGCCCTAAGCGCTCTGCTTACTCTGCTTATGCCTAGCGGCAGCCCTGCAACTAATGTAGGGAGTTGATCACAGTGATAGAGTAGAGTAGAGTATCACTTATTTACCGGTATATTCATCTTGATCTTGTAGTGATGTTCATCTTGGTCTTTATCTTCTACGTACGTCATTGCAGAGGTCAGATGTGATATTATCTGACCACTGCAGTGACTGAATAGAAGAGATAAAGACCCAGATGAACTTGATTATGATCTATTCTCTACATTATTTTAACGCAAACCAACACAACAGGCTTGTCTGATGCAGCTTTCTGGGAGAAGGTTTCAAAATCTTATCCTAGTACACAGAGGAAGCTAAAAGTAACACACTACCATAGACTGATCAGGGAAGGCTTAAAATCTCCATTTGCAGGTCACATCGATCAGTGGTTGTAGAATGCTGGAACGTGTTACACAATTTCAAAGCCAAATTAATCTACATCACTGATGCATGCCAGGATACATGAGGAATTCAAATACCCATCCATGCACAGCCAACATCCATCATTAGTAGGCTATGATGAAACAGTCTTTAAAAAGGTAAAGGTATAGCATCTATAAGTGATACAGCCACCACACCA